>NC_052393.1:5105795-5406136 GCF_009389715.1 Phoenix dactylifera | reverse complement strand
TGGTCTACTTTTCCCAAGCACACTAGCTACCTAGCCTCGTAAGGTAGTTACAATGTACATAGAGATGCTGAGGGAATGTGAATCGAAACATACCACTAGTTTGAATATGGCTGAGGATTAGAGAACCGAAAAGGCAATATTTTTTGAGCTATATCACAAATTGCTAGGAAAAAGTGGTAAGCGGAGACAGGGAGTAGTTAGTGGGATATGTAAGATTTCTAGGTCCCACAATGGTTGGATTAAGGAGCCATTAAAATCTACTTGAACCAGCTGTTTGACATATTCTCGAATTCTTTATCCAGCCAATTCACATCTTCTCCGGCTGCCTATCCCTTGCTCCATGCCAGAGAGAGAGAGAGAGAGCAAGGAGAGAGATGCACAAAAAATAAAAGCCATGCAGATTTAGACCAAATTGTGATACGAGAAAAAAAGATCATCGCAGCAATAGTGCAAAAACAGCTGCTAGGGAAGCAGCTATTTATATGTTTGCTTGTTTTTGATAAATAAAGTGGGAATGCCATCATTTAGGTCCAACATCTGCTGTGGAGAGGGATAGTGTAACAGTCAAGACCTTGCCCATAAAAACTACCTGAAAGGTATTTTATGGATTCTTGAGTTATCTATAAGTATTCAAGATTTCTCCAACGAATAATTAATGTAAGACTAAATATATGTCTGTATGAATTCTCACATATGATAATTGCTAAACAAAAAGTCTTAGTGGCTAACTTATTTGAGTTACACTATAACAAGAATGATAATAAAATGTGAAACCAAATGATAAAATGAAAGCTTTGGAAACCATCAGTTGATTTGATCACTCGGAAGCAGTTCCCTCCTGCTTTAGAATAATGGGTACTTATAGAGCACAGAATGAACGAAAACTAGAGCTAAGCAATTCGATGAAATGTAAGTTCCGGTCCAAATAGCTTTTAGGAAGCAACTAGTCTGGCTCTCAAGAAATCCTTCCTAAAATGTTTAGTAAATTTTAAAAGAAAATATGTTACTTCTAATTTATTTTCCAATCATAATTTTGTGTTTAAATTAAATATCTGGTATGTTTTGATTCTACTCTGAACTATTATATTACTTACTTGGCTAGTATAGCTTATTATTATATTTTCTCTATTTTTTTTAGATCCAGAGGCATGATTGCTTAGGACTTGGAGTATGCGTTAGTTTTTTGAAAATACTTTCAGTCATTAGATTTTTAGTCAGTCTAGTTAGAACACTTTATTTGAGTCAGGATTAGTAGTGGGCACATGTTAACTTATGTCACTTAGAAACTATTGTAAGAACCAAATGAGCTTTGATTGGATAAATTTTTAAAAATTATTATCGCTTTGATATGATTTATAGTCTTACATGGCTCACGAATTCACGATATAGATATGCGGAGTCTATTTAGCTTCGGGGCGTGGCATATTGTCCCACCGCTGCAGCCCAAACTTTGACTAAAAACCATTGATACCATAGACCCGGTCTACAGATGAGCTGGTAGATCGGGTCTAGGGTACAATTTCTCGCACTAAAGTCAGGTCATGACGCCTCTTCCTATCCTTTTGGATAAGCTCCGCCCTCCGGTCTCTTTCTCGCCGGCTCTCTTGTCGCTTCGAGCACCTTCTCCAACGCGCGTCCCCTTTCCCTCGACTCCACGTGTCCCAACTCCACTCTCCTCGGGCCACCTTGGCCCCGCTCTCGTTCGCCCCCATGCGCCTTCATAGCTACCACCCATCATTCCCGTCCCTACCACAACCCGGCCGTAAGCAAAGAATAGACCCGTTGCTTCTCTAGTTCCCATCCTCGCTACTTTCTTCTCCTGCTCTCGTATTCCATCTTTTCGATCGCTCTCGATCATCCTCCATGGCTTCAAGGATGGCGGTGAGTTATGCACCTTGCGTTGCTCTTTTCTTTTCTTTTCTTTTCTTTCAAACAGTCGTAATTAAACCGTAGCTTTCTATGTTCGCAAGAACATGTGGAGATCCCTGGCGAATTCTCGGCGATTCACCACGTCGACGGAGCCGAAGATGAAGGCCTTCACACCAACTGCAAATGATTTCTTGGGCCGACATCATGCCTCCAAACCAAGGTCTAAAGATTTCTCCTCTCTCGCTTCCAGTATATCTCTCTGTTTTATCATACTAACAAGAGGGAGTTGATATCATGATGAGTCCCGTATAATGAATTAAAAACTGGATGAGTAGCAGGGGGGACTTTGTGCCGGTGTATGTGGCGGTGGGGCTGATAGCGTTATCGGTGTCGTTCGGGCTGTACACGGCGAAGCACGAGCTGCTGTACGCGCCCAACGTTCTGGTGAGCAAGAAGAAGAGAGAGACGGTGCCGGAGGTAGAAGACCCCGACTGGGCCGCCGCCGAGGCTGACCGATTCGTCCGCAAATCCGTCTTCCGCAGGGTCGCCCACCTCCAGGACTTGGACGCCGTCCGGGCCGGCATCTCCGATCCCACCCGGGCCAACGACCACCCCGCCTCTTACGACGGGTACGTATATACGGTGGATTAATATCTTTCTAAAAACTATATAAAGTTAATTGGGTTTTTTTTATGAATATCTTTCTAAAAATTTAAATCTACAAAAATACTCTATTAAAATTTATATTTATTTCTGCGCTCTCATAAAATAATATTTTTACATAAATATTCTAATATAACGATTTTTCTAATGCCATTAATAAAAACTTGATTTATTTTAATTAATAATAATATATAATTTTGAAATTATTTTTTTATTTTATAAATATTTTTTGTTCACATCTACCATTAAAGGTATTTTAGTCATTTTAATTTAAAATTGCTATTTTTTAACGACATTAGATGGTGCGCGTACATATATAAAAATAAAAAATAAAATAAAATAAAATAGTAAAATAAGTGTTTTATGAGGATATACGTATAAATATCAATTTTGAAAAGATATTAATGTAAAATTCGATATTTAGGAGGATATTTATTAAGTTAACTTCGGATGCTAGAACATAGGGTCATTATTAATAGACATATGCAGATTGGCAAATACAAAAATGATGCCATTATTTCTACCCCATAAATGGGGTCTAATGGCTACAATTGATGATGGCTTGATTGGAATCCATCCTTGTTTAAATATATGACGGTGCCTCTAAAGGCATGGTTGTAACTCCGGCTGGGCTCAACACAAACCGGCCCAATTATTGGGTTGACTTGGGTTACTATTTTATAAATTTGGGTTCGATTTTGGGCTCAAAATCCTTCCCCAGCTATTATTAAGGAACAATAATATACAAGATCAGAGAGTTAGGTCGTCGTTATTTAGCTCTTTACAGTAAGACATTATTAATTAGTTTTTTAATTCTTTGCAGGCCAAAGAAAGTGGAGACGCTGAAGTCTGTTGGGGTGGACCCAGGAAGCCACTAAGAAGACTAGCCGAGTCTTAGGCCGAGCAATATTGAAAGTATCCACCTTTGTAATTATGGTTTCTCTTTTTTAATCCTGTTTTCTCTTGTAAATAAGGAATAATTTCTGGGGCTTTATCCTAATAATACAGCCAATTCTGTACGGATATAATGTGAGCTTCTTTTTTTTTTGGATCCGTTCAGTTTACAGGAAAAAATTTTGATATTTTTTTTGGAAAATTAATGTTTAGGTATATGATGTTAGAAAATAATTCGATTATTGTACCGGAAGAAAAGGCACTAGGACTAAGTCATTGGCATGTACGTGTGAGATGCAGGCTTAATGCTAGGACTGCAGGTGGCGTGTATGCATGGGATACAAGGAATGAAATAGGTTGTATTGCAAATGGATTGGGTCAGGCCATTTTTCATCTGAAATTGATGAAAAAAATAATCCAGTCTCATCTAAACTGAACTGATTTTGATCATTTTTTATTTAAAAATATAATCCATCTTCGAAGTTAATTCAACCGATCATGCTTTAGATTTTAGTTAATAATAATATATATTGTTAAATAGAACTATGCGTGTTAAGAATCAAATATTAAAATGTGTTCTTGATAAAGTTTACATGTATTAGTGGTCTGGTTAGATAGAATCTGAACTGACGAAATAGATATTATATCTTGTTCGGTAATAGAAATGGATTAGGTTTGGAATTATGCATGGTCTTGGTCTGTTGTTAGAATGTAAGCAAGGAAAAAATAGAGAGCTTAATGTAACATGTGTCGTGGTTGATCGGACTTTTGGCTCACCCATGCAATTGTTGTCTTTCTTTTTCTTTTTCTTTCTTGCGAGGTGGCGCGGTTCAATGGTTCTCACTTCACATCTCTCAACCCCGAGCACTGTGGGTTGGTAGATTTGCTCATGTCATACCTAGGTTCATATAGTTGATGGCGATTCTCTATTTCGTTCATCTGTTCTTGCTTTGGATCAAAGGTTGACTTTAGTCGAATACGGCCCGAATCTCACTTTAGTAGTATGAAAAACCTGACACACATATACACACAGAGATACAAGATCCTACGGAATTTATCTTCAGCAATCAATGTCAAACTGGTCCATAGGAAATCCCAGATTGATCTGGCTAAACTCAGCCTCTTGGTATCTAATCAAATCATAAACACATCTTAGTTTGAGTTACCCAAATAGAACCAGGTTTCCGAGAGCAGTACAAAATACAAATACCGAGTGATAGAGAAATTTTTTGCGAGATTTGACAGACCCAATTAAGGAATCTTTCCAGATTTCCTGCGGCTCGCTTGAAATGGTATTTGAAGGGAATATTTGATTGCCGATCGAGTTAGTACGGCCTCAAGTTTTATAGTATATAAGATGCTTGTTAAGCATCTATATGACAAATATTTATGGTATAAAGACATCAGCGGATATTGCATACATTTGCAAATCGTAAATTTAGGCACTGTTTGCTGCTAATTGCTCCTTAATTGAAGTAGTAAAAATGTACCAATAACATACTTTCTGGTATTTTCTATGCATGATTGAGGAGATGATCATTCTTGGACTGAGAAGAGGATTCTTCTCTGATTTCTTAACAAAAAAAAAAAAGAGTACAAGTGCTTGTTTGAAGTCCTATACCTGCATTCCATGGATACCCAACGTCTCTAATTCCAATACTTAAATCCTAGATCCAAGCATCTCAATCCAACATTTTTTTCATGCCCTCCTCTTCTTCTATCTACTCCCTTCCCCAACCGACCCCCATTTCTGAGATGAAACCTTACACTTTGGCAAGGAAGAATAGTTAAATCAGTTCAGGTATATAATATGCAGGATTATGTTAATCTTTTCATTATTTTCTTTGTAACGCGTTATAAAAATTATGCAGTTGGAGTTGGGCAAAGAAGGAAGAGGAGGTTTTCATCAAATAAAAGAGGAGGAGGAGGAGCAACAGACGCCTAAAACATGTACTTCATCTAACCCTTTTCTCTTCTATATTACATTATTAGTGGTTTCAACTTTGATATTATTATCCAAAGTGTTGCAACAGTGGTTCGAGTCTTAAGTACTGTTATCTCTCAAGATACTTGCATCATATACTTATATTATAGGGGACTCCCTTAGTAATTATATATTAGTATATCTAAATGACCAAGACAGGCAATGGATATGAATTAGGACAGCATTAAAGGTTTATGATTTAGAGAGGGAAGCACTACTTATTGCCAGCTTAATCATGTATTGCGCAAATTAAGGTCTTGATTGCACATCTTCTTACTTGGATCATAAAATTGCAATCTCAATACAATAAGGCTTTTCCTATTTCACATTGCTATAATGCTAACTTAAGAAGTGTCTTTGTAAGAGTATCTTAGTTTTTTTTTTTTATAAAGAAAGCCGAAGTTCTGATGGTGAGAAAGTCAGGCGGTTCTTCCTCTAGCGTGGCTACGTCGTTCTACGTCATAGTTTTAGAAGTGAAGGGAAAGAGGGAGTGAATCTTATAACTTTTTTATTAATACAAATATTTATTTATCTCTCCAAAAATTTCTCTCTTTGAAAACTTATTCTCTCTTTAATATTATTTTCTTCTCGCAATTCTGCCACAAATTCTTATATTTAGTTCTTGTTTGTGGTGATCCTAGGCCAGCCAATCTTATTTGAGAAGTGATCATATTGTTCTACATACTATGAGATAGTATATAAATTTTTCTACAGCCTAATCCCTACTTTTTTTCCCGCCAACATCATCTCCTCCTCTACCTAAGTTTCTAAGCAATGAAAAAGCCTGATTTCTACTTCCCTAGGGAACCAATGTCTGGAGATAGATCTCGCGTAATAGCCCTAGTTGTGTTCCAACTTGAAACCGAGTAATGCTTTCTTCTACCTCCTACTATACATTTTCTCAAAAGCGATAGTGAATTATTCTCCACGAGGTCGTGCAGATTAACCGGTTAACACTTCAACTTGAAAAATCAATAATTATGTTCCTTTCTACAAAATTTATAAAAAATAAATCAATATAAAAGTTGTGTATTCACGATACAACAATACATTAGAAGACATTTAAACTTCCATGAAAGTTTTCCTAAAAGGGATATGGGGGAAAACTAAATCATTTTAAAAATCATAATTTGATGCTATGTTCTTTATTAATATCCTTTCTAACGAACGAAATGATATACCAACTGTATCACTCAGACAAAATGAGATAATCCAGTCCAAGATTTACATGGCTGTTCCAACAATATCCTGCCCAAGTTAGTCTCCGTTGACTCTTTCACAAGACACCTAGGGCTATAAACAGGTAGGATTTGGATAAAATAAAGATCCTTCATCCCCTTTTTAATCCTGAAGTAATATTGCTTCACCATATCTTTCACAATCCTTGTATTAAACATGCGACAGAACTCTTGCAATATGATACTTGTAGTGGATGTCATTCAATTAAACATGGGCGACCTATACCAGCCTACAAGATAAACCAAACAAAATGAATCAAATGAGCAGAAAAATCTGAAAAGGTTGAGGAGATGCGTTTCGACAAATCAAAAAAGCGAATGCGGCTGTGGATTGGGTGGCGTCCTTTGTTGCCAACCATTCAGAGAACCTCCTATGGGTGAAAGATGCAGAGTTGCCTAGTGCCCTCCACGATGTTTTACTTTTTAATTTTTTTGACTGCATGTATTCATACATATTATGTATGATACTTCCATTTTAGCAAAAAAGAAAAAGAAAAATAAAACAGTCAAATAGGTAGGATCAAAAATTCTACATCCGTTTTTGCCTTGAGCCATACCGGTTAACCAAATATTGAACAAATCTCTAACGCAATATTTTGGACCACACGTAAGCGACAGATTAGAAGCCAGCACACAGATTGCATAGAGTTTGTTCAGACATCCAAACCAAGCACTGCAGTTAAGGTGGAATTTACAGGGAATTGGGGTTTCAGTTGCAGCAGTCAAGATTTCTTTTTTTTTTTCCATAAAAATATTATTATGCACATGTTTCTGAAAACACTCAAAAAAAAAAGGCCCAACTTCACACCCAGACCATTAATTATTAGGTTTCCGATGCCTTTAAGAAAGTCCGACGTGGGCGTTCTCACAATTTAGTGCATTAAGAACGCAATTCCATGAGCTAGATCTCTCTCTCTCTCTCTCATTGGATTGACAACCTTAGTGAGAGCACAAGGTGGCTTGGGTGTCCTTACAACCGTTTTTTTTCTTGCACGGCATCAAGACCAACCGAGATTTATTTTTGTTTTCGCTGGCCAATCCGCCTGTCAAATTTCAGAGGATCCCTGTTAACCCACTAAGTTTTCTAATTTGGAGGAGACGGCCAACCCCACCTTTCCCAAATTAGTCCCCGTTCTCCTTCCACCCTCTGCCCATCCCCCGGGATTTATTTCCTTCTTTCAGTCGTCTCTTCGCCCATTCATCCCCTCCTATCTTTCTAAAAACTTCATCTCGTCACCCCAAATCCTTCTCTTTTGGAACTCTACATCTCTCGCCATGCCTTCTCGACGGACCACCGCCCCTTCATCTCTCCTTTTCCCCAGGTAATGACATCCTTCTTTTCTTATTCTCTTTCTTATCGTAACACTATATCGCATTGCATCTCATGATGGGCTACCGATACCAACTTTTATTATATTTTGCATGTATCTATCTCATTGGTATCTAATAACTACTGCTCCATCGATCGTGTCTAATATGGGATTGATGGATGGCCTCTCGTCAGGTTTCCCTCCGAGGAAGAGGACTGCCGAGGCTTTCCATTATTCTCCGTTGCAGGCTCCGCCTGCAACATGTTTCAAGCAAAGGACGATGACGTTAGCATGGTCGACGCCGGTAGCGTCGTTGAGGTTGGCAGCATGCTGTCCATGACCACCACAGCGACTGCAGCACGCGAAGGCGAGGGCTCGACCGACGGCGACGGCGACGGCGACGGCCCGTCGATCATGCAGCGGCCAAGCTCGTCAATGCGGTACAAGGGTGTTGTGCTGCAACAAAATGGGCATTGGGGCGCACAGATCTACGCCCACCACAACAGGATCTGGCTGGGCACGTTCAAGTCGGAGCTCGCGGCGGCGGCGGCCTACGACAGCGCGGCCATCAAGCTGCACCGTGGCGACTCCCACCGCAACCTCCCGTGGAACGAGCTCACCATCCACGAGCCTCGGTTCCAGGAGCAGTTCTCCACCGAGGCGGTTCTCGAGATGATCAGGAGTGGGTCGTACGAGTCGAGGTTCGCGGAGTACCTGCGGGTGATGCAGTCGCCTCAGGCCTCCCCGGTAGCACCACCAAGGGGCTCACCTCGCAGTGGAATTGGCAGCGGCGGCTGCGGTGGCGGTGGCAGCTGCAACACCTGCTGCGAAATGTTTACCAAGGAGCTGACGCCGAGCGACGTCGGGAAGCTGAACAGGCTGGTGATACCGAAGAAGCACGCAACGAGGTTCTTCCCCGCGGTGTCTCCGGAGTCCGATGACGAGCTCCTGCTTGAGTTCCAGGACCTAGAGAGCCGGCTGTGGGTCTTCCGGTATTGTTACTGGAAGAGCAGCCAGAGTTACGTCTTCACCAAGGGCTGGAATAAGTTTGTGAAGGAGAAGGGACTTCAGGCAAAGGATTCTGTTACCTTCTACCGCTGCGAGGAGCGAGAGGGCCCGCGGAGGGCATATTGCATGATTGAAGCAGTGCCCTGTCGACAAGGACGGGGCCAGGAAAATGGGAATGTGACGTTCGGTTTAGGCCTCAGTTATAAAATAGAGGTGGATGAAGAGGAGGAAGAGGAGGAGGTGATATCCGGGCCAATGGCAGCGTCAGGAGTGACACAGGGGGAGCAGGAGATGAAAGGGGTGAAGATCTTTGGGGTGTGGGTTAGTTGAGCCGAGCAGGAGGGAGATGGGAGGGTGGATTGGACGTACAATGGCTCTTTTTGATTGGAATGATATCTTCGTTTATATCATTAATTACTGAACACAATCACAAGCTTAGGATACGTTGGTATTAAAGATTTGAGTTTACATTGGTTTTGCCGGTCCACTCCTCGTAATTTTTGGTCATGAAAACTTAAAATGTTTTATAGCTATTAAGGTGGTAGGATCATGGCTATCATCACTAACATAAGGACAGATGGTTCATGCAGTTTTTTGAATTATAAATCAAGTTACCAATAAATATTCCAATTCTCTCATCATTTGTTTATGTCTAATGAGCTAAAATTTTAAAATTTATATCCAACCATATTTTAGAGAAGCAACCTAATGCACATCAGTCCAAAAGGAAGCTTCACCAATATTAATATAATTAAAATTTTTATTTGAAGCCACTGTCATGATGCCAAAAATCAGGTTAGCTTTCAACGAATCATGAATCATCCAAAATAAAGGTCGGACGACAAAATTATTAACAATTTATCAAAGATGAATCAATCCTGATAAACTTCCAAAAATTATGAAAACACCATTCTACAACTCATAATTTAAATGAGTTAGAAATCCAATAGAACTTAAGAATCTATTTTATTTTCTTTAGAAAATTTTTATAGAAAGCCTGTTAGCTTTAGGAGTCTCATCTATAAATAGACTATAGTTGTACTCTTTTGGCATCACGTAATTGTTAATAAAGCTTCAGAAGATTTTCCTCAATTCTTACCTTAGGGTAATCTTTACTTGCTGCGGTCCGCATGAGAGGCGACTAATGTGAGACTAACTTCAAGCATTTCATGGAAAAATTCCGTAGGAGGTCAAAGACACTCCCAAAAGGTTGACATGAGACCATCATTTATCCCATCTTCAGAGTTGGCTTCAATGGATCTCATACACTCGTGCAGACTTATCTACCTTGCCTGCTTTATAGGTATAGCTTTTAGATTCCTCTGAGTTAAAGAGTTCGAATCCAGCCACATACTACAAGGGTGGAATAAGTGACAACGATGCAGGAGCTATTGATAGGTGTTTAGAAAGACGAGTTCTTGAGTGGTGGCATTAGTGCGCACCAGGAGATCTTGTCATCTAGCAATGGATTTGGCATGTAACTCTTCTTTGGAGCACTTTTAAAGCGGAGGGTGTTGTTGTGTGCAAAGAAATTATCAAGTCATATAGACAACTATTACCAACTAGCAACAACTATTGACTACGATTACCTAGGAGTATCTTATAATGTATTACATAGCAGCTGTGATTATAAAGGCTATATATCAATGTTGGTGATTATATATCCATATAGACACAGTGCATTCTATGTAGCATGCCGTGCCTTGTACCCCCAACACCTCTCCATTCTCCCACGTCCCCCATTGATTTCTCTAGGGTTGAGAACACCAGACCACGGTAAAGACCATTTAGTATTGGAAGATCAAACAAGATGAGCAATTCATATATCCATCCCTTAGAAGAAAAGGGCTAACCACCAAAACACAGATTATCCTACAAAACCCACTCCAACAATGATTTTCCAATATGAACTACCTCGAGCCCTTGAAGGAGAAACCTACGCTTCTAAATGTTATTGCCCATAGAGAGCAAGACTACCACATCAATCCTCGTTCATATTCACACCACCTCACATTCTAAACTTATTTGTTACTCAAAAATCAGAAGAAAAAAAAACTCATGGCGGTGATCACATGACACAGTCACCATTCAATTATCCCCTCATTACTTGCACCAATAAAATCAAAGACTAGCTATTGTGATTTATTTTGATAGACGCCATAGACTCAATCATATTTCCAAGATGTTATTCTTCATAATTTTTTAATTCAAATGCATAGTGTGGATATTCAAGTCGACCAAAAACAAAAGGACACCGATCCATCTAGATCAAAGCAGAACCTATAAAATTACAAATTAAGTGCTACTCCTCTGTAGTATCATATACTTAATGTCCAAAGTACCTCGCCTAAATATACTAAGGGAAACCATCGCATGATAATCTAAATTAATTTACCCATTAAACGTGATCTCATTACAGGAACACTCAGACAATTATTTAAGGCCCAAAATCTATTTTGACCAACCAAAATCAAACTCTACAATAACACTTCTTTAAGAAATGGTAATAATTGCTTCATCAACAATGATCTTAAACCACAATTCATTTCGAAAGGGCACAAGTATATTAACAAGGAGAAACATAAAGACCATGGAAGTGCATCACAAACACATTTCTGAGATCTGAAAAACCTAGTTGAAAACTCCATTATTATCCTCCCTAAAATAGGGCCTTAGAGAAAACAAATGAAATATTCCTATACTTTTCCACTCGGACACAATATAACGACACTATGAAGAAGTGTAACATTACAATTTCCACTTATGATATATATAATCACATCACACGTTTTTATCCAAGACTCCTCTTCCTCAACAAACAGAAGCTGCATCTTCTAATTTTGAACAATAGTCCACACAACTGCATTTTCAATTCCGATACCCAACACCCATAATCACTATAGGCTTCTCTCCTGATCAAAGAGACAGGATTCCATACTGATCAAAGAGAGAAGAATATCATCAGACCCCAACATAGACCCTGCATCTGCATCTAGGAAAGAAACTTCTAACTCATCCTATGGCAGCCATCTTATGCCACCAAGAGTTCAAGTTCCTAGGCCCTCTAAGACCAAAAGAATCTTAATTCTTGTCCTAGAAGAAAACTTCGTTCTCACGAGCAAAATCTGAACATAATAAGACTGATGCATCCAGCATCACGTTTCTGAACACCCCAACTCCTCAGCGACCACATAAGCAAATAAATAGAAAGACTTGCATGATGTAAATTGGAGCTTGATTATGACCAAGACCACATACTACCAAAATATTTCCGCATGAACATATCAATCATTAAGTCTTTCCTTTTTTTTCCGAGAACCAGAATGGGTTAAATCCCAGCACCTGACTCAGGCTAGGACTGAACTCAGATCTCTTGAATCAAAAATCATTAAGCCAGCTATCACCCTCAAATCTCACTAAAGCAGTATGATAGTTAATTTGGTCTAAGTGGTAGCTAACGTCTTGCAGTAAGTCCAAACCATGGAAATCAGAACTTTATATCCCAATATTACTAAACTAATCTGAAATTGTCATTCCATGTCCACACTGAATAGACCACATGTTTAGATAAAGAGAAAACAGAAGGGAATGTGGAAAAACTAGATAAGATACGCCGCCACTAACCTTATCATATGGAGATACCTCCCACAAGTACCTCCAGCCTCCTCCCTCTTGAATAAGTAACAAGGTTTTTTTAGCCCTAGCATCCAACACACTCCTGCACTTAGTTAATCCGCATGATCAAAACCTAAAGTTTAGCTAGCACACTGCACTCTGCTAAGAATTAACCTGAGCCTGAAACGCCGAACCAATCTGATGCAGCTTTACCTATTTGCTCCAAATTCACACCATTATACTACGCTTGAACATTCATTGAACCTAAAGCATGATCTTAGGCCTCCCCCCACCCCCCCACCCCCCCAAAACAAATAATCCTAGCACAATGACAATTTTCAGCAATCTGACCCCAAATGTAACAATTTTGACCTATTCAAATTCTCTCCCGAAAACCAAGAGAACCTATACCGACCCTATCATTCATCAAACCTTTGTAAGCGTCGCAGTTGAGCCATTGCCTTTAACTATACTAATTGGGCCCCAGGATTATGTCAACCTGATTGATTCTTCTTCAATAACCCTATCAAAAATTTCAAATTTAACCCTTTCACATTTTAAAGATGATCCACAAATTTTTACTTACAAACTATCTCAGAAGCAACTTTAATTAGAATCAATTTTAGCCCACTAACCTCACCCATGAACAAGAAGCATTACCACAAAAGGCACTTATTCAATTTCCTCAAAAAAAAAATACACTTATGCAAGACTCATGCCCCTCTCCTCTATACCTTCCACTCCCATGTAACTCTACAACACGACCACTAATAGTCTAATATATGCTAATATATTTTTCTAATCTTCCTACCCCCCATGCCTCGTCACCATTGAACTGTCAACAACAATATTTATTTTATTTCTTTTCCCCCATGTCATCCATCCTTCACCCTTGCTTGAATGTCACCTTATCCATCTCAAGAACACCTCCAACTGAACCCTCTAACAACTTGTAATCTTCCAATTCCGATTATATCATGACACCTCAAAACTTAACCCTATTAACAGTTTACTTCCCTCCTTACATGCCATTCAAGACATAATTTATTTTTGGGATATGCTAGACAGCTAGGAATGACACCTAACCTACGCCTTGTACCAGCCACAACATGGTTTTTCCTATTGCAACAACAATTCCCAAACTTCTCGTACTTCCCACAATTACCCTCCAAACTATATATTCCCCTCCACATCCGACCATGAAATGTCTATATCATGCTTAAATACAATCATCAAAGTCAGACTATGCATGAATTGTCTTCTACTAAATTACACATTTGAAAAGTTGCAATCTTACTAAACTTGTCTAAAAGCATCGTAAGACATGAAATTGGATGGAGATGCTTAGGATTGTTCATAATAACGTTGCTTTATTTAGTCTTTATTTGATGGAAACTTGAATAAAGCTCTTCTGTAAAGATTAACAAATGATAGGATTTCTCCAATTTTAATGAACCAGTGTTATCTTGATATATATAGGTAGAGATACTTGTATTGAATTGCCTTATAGTATCAAACAGACAATTGGAAGTTCTTTGCCTTGTCTGACTTAGAGAAGGTAATACCAGCTTCAGTAACCTTTTCCTGAACTGACTATAGCATTTGTGTCCCTTCTAAGTGGGGGACTACTTCAACAAAAATGCAACCTACCTCCTCAAACTCTATTAAATGCATTATTAAATGAATTATTCCAAATATAGCATAACCTTTGATCACAAAAAAATACTGTTTTTATTCTTTTAACACCTTGATTTCACTAATTTTAATGCAAAAACATTTTTAGGACTATTACTCTCACTGAACATGTTATAATCCCATTTCTTCTCTATTATTTGACAGGAACAAAATCTTGGTTCTTTATTCTTCAAGTCATCTATTACTTCTCCACTAAGGTTTTAATATGGAAGTGCAAAGAATTAGGTAAATTACATTCCAAAAAAGATCATCTATTTTAACCAAGGTATTCATCTCTGATATGTTCAATTTTATAATTAGTATATTCTCTTAATGTGACTGACGTGGTCCAAACCTGATTCATTCCTACATAAACTGATATCGCTGCATTAATTCTTGGTTTGGTACCAAAAGCCAATCTATGTCAGCCACATCTTCCAATTGTTGTATGGTCCCCTTGGACCTTGAACTTTAAGTGCTCATAATGCCGATAACATTTGAAACAATCTCTCTTATAATAGTATCCTCTTTATAATAAGCAACAGAATATGATGTAAGCATATGACTGATGAAAGCATGCCTATTGTTATATTAGCAATAAATCTACACTGCTATGGAATGTAGGCATACATCTAGTTTTCTATTTTAATATTATTTTAACAATTTCTTTGGCTAATATCTGTTAATACGTCACTGCATAGCAAAGCATATATACTAATCTAGATGGTACGTCTAGTTTTCTATTTTAATATTATTTTAACAACTTCTTTGGCTAATATCTGTTAATATGCCATTGCATAGCAAAGCAAATACACTAATCTAGATGGTACATTTAGAGTCTACATTGGTTCTACATAGTGGGCACTGAAAGATCCTTGCAGACCAATGTTTGATATCTGAATGCGTACATCCAAAATCTAATGGAGAACAAAGCTTCATACTCTATCTTGAAAAATAAATAATTTGCATAATATAATCTCATTTAATATAGCAGGTTAACATATTCTGAATATTCTAACAAAGATTGGAGGAGAAGGAGCAACCTATGGGGCAAATCAGACCCCTACAGTGAATGGGTAAGAGTTAGGTACAAATATAGTGCTGCTTACATATGGTATGGTTGGTGAAAAATGCTAATAAGTCAGCTCGTTGTGTATGTTGCATGCATATGTGCCATACATGAACAAAAATTTGTATGTATCCATGTCTACATATGATAGAAAAGCCCAGCATAGTTGGACATCGGTGCATAGCATGATCTGTTGTGCCAGTACCAGGCCCTGGACCTGTTATCCGATGGCACAGGTCGGTACGGGCCTGTGCCATGCCGGGCCGGGCGTATACCGACACAATAGAGGAGGTGGAGGAGAGGGCCAACGGGACAGAGGAAAAGAGAGAGAAAAGGGGGAGAAAGGGAGGGAGAGAGGAGGGCTGGTGGAAGCCGGCGGAGGTCAGCGACCCGAGCAGGAGGCGGAAGAAGGCTCCGTGGTCGGGTCCCCTATTTCGTTCGAAACAGGGATTCGACAGCTTTTTTTAATTTCGCAATTTTTAAGTGAAGTTGGCAAGAGCTTGCCAACTTCACTTAAAATCGCAAAATTAAAAAAACATTCGGACGCGATTTGCCGACTTCACTTAAAAATCGCGAAATTAAAAAAGTGGTCAGCCCCGGTTTCGAACGAAACAGGGGACCCAGCCACGGAGCTCGGAGGAGCACGCGGCTCGCCAACCCTTCGCCGGCCGGCCTCTATCTCCCTCTCTTCTTTTCTCTCCCTCTCCATCTCCCTCCCTCCCACTCTCGCTCTCTCTTTTCCTCTTTCTTTCTCCTTCTCCCCCTGTGGCAACGGGTTTCCTTTCCATTGTCGGAATTGTCTCGGTCCACTATCGGAACGGTTCGGTACGATCGGAACTGCCTGGTTCTGGACGGTTCTGCCGACCCTGGTGCATAGACAACATATCACCTCTAGTATAAAGACACTTTTATTTTAGTAAATACACTCACCTTCACATTCACTCTCCAATAAATGAAGGATAAAAAATAGCAAGAAAGAAAGAAGAAAGAGAAAAAGAGAGCACTAAATACAACATCACGGCCATTACCCACCTGGAAGACCAAAAGAACAAGAAAAAGAAAAAGAAGAAAGAGAAGACCAGACATTCTTGAGAAAGGAAACCAGGCACTGATGTAGAATTTGGAGGATGCAATGAATGGAAAAGATCCCTCCTCTTCTCTCCTCCGATGACTTCCTCCCCATCTAATAATGGTTGCAAGTCAGTTGTCTGTAGAACAATAGACCTTCCAGAACTACCTCACCCTCTTGCTAGACAATAAATCATGCAAAGAAGAGAAGAAGAACAAACCCCTCCCAACCCACCCATCATCGTCACCTCAATTTATGCACATGTACATACACACAAGGAAAAGAAGAAGGAGAATAAGAAGATGGTGAAGAAGAAGAAGAAGAAGAAAGAGAAGAGTTTTATGTAAGTGGGTTCACTGCCAAATCCTACTATGACTTGAATTGACCCCTAGTGAGCATGCACTGCCAACTCAGAACAAATAAATCAGACCAACAACAACACTTCTTAGATCAGGATCGGCTCAGGAGTCAGTAGCACATGAATTTTTTTGGACTGAGTTGTTAATTTGTCCCTATATTCCTTGGACACTAGGGAAGGTGGACCTTCAATTGCAAATCTCATATATTTATTTTAAGTTGACCAAACATCTTTTTAGTTTCACAAAAGAGTAATTTGATCCACATCATTTACACACATATACTCATATGCTCCCATGTATAAGATTTAGGAATAATTCCACGAGATCCAGAGATATTACAGTTGAACTTCCATGCGGAAATAAACAAAATTAATTCTAGTGAAGAGCTCCGGTCATGTTCATTAGTCGAGGAATGGATTAGACAGAGTGATGCTTTTTTGCCCATTTTCTATCAAAAGCAGGTAATCATTGCTCTATCCACCTTGGGTACCACATAATGAAAAATAGGCAGAACATTTTAATCATAAGTTACATTGTAAATATTTCTTTGTGTTAGGAGTATGAGAGAGGATTATGGTATAGTCAAGATGGACAAAGTAGTTCCAAACGTAGTGAGCTAAGTAACCAACCCACACACAGGTAACATTCATGTTTGCACCTCTTCTTTGTTAATAGTATTTTAGAATTAGCAACTAATGTTAGAAAGAAAGCAGAGCAATGATATCATTCCACTCAACTGGCACAAGGAACAATATTTGTTCTCAGTTGCCATATGATAACGTTACTATCACTAGAAGATGAAGCAGGTCCATCCCATTATTTGGAATTCTAAGAACAGAAAGAACCCCATTTGTATGATCACATAGCATATGACAGCAAAGTACTATAAATTTCAGATCTATCACATTTACCTACTAAATCATAATATAACAAGAATAAGAAAAGAACATTAGATAATCTACCATGAAAAGTCCAAATTCTTGAGCAAATAGCAAAAGCCTTTTTTTCTTTTGAGAAGTAATCATCTAGCATATCATACCAATTTAAAAAAATGTAGTATAGAACAGTTCAAAATGGCATCATATTCATACATAACTAAAACTATTTTAGATTCTCTCAAACCACCACAATCATAGCTAGAAAGGGAGGACCTCTCTTTTAATCAAGAACAAAAAAAAGGAGTCTGGAGAAGAGATTGCAGAGAATGGGAAGGAAGATCTCTCGAAGCAATGAGGACTTTTTCATTGTAATGAAAATAAGAAACTAAATCCTAGAGAGATAAGGGGGCTGGGTTTGTGGGGAGATGGAAGTGAGAGGTGATGAAGAAACCCAAAAGAAAAATGGTTACTGGTTCAGTACAGTTTTTATGTGGGCTTAGCAGGAAAGAAACAGCTCTTTCAGGCAAGATGTCAGAATGGCACATGTCAAACACTAGTATAACATTTTATTTGATTTAAAACTCTGGCTCGATAGCCTATCCCAATTTGTATTGGGCATATGTGACTAGCTACAGTCATGAAGAGTGTTCTTTGTATGGATCAGCTACTTGAATCACCTGAATATTTATCTATTTTCTTAGAATAGTAAAATGACCAAGTGAAGCTAGTTTATGGGCGAATAGATGTTTGATGATGTATTGATGTGGCTCAACCTTTTGCACCTTTGTGATCCATGTTTAATTTATGTCAATAAGATTCAATAAAAACAAAGTGCTAAACACAAGAAGAACAATGTTATCTGATACCCAGTGTCATGATTTGAATATCAATAACTAGACATGGTTACCCAAGCATTACCTGCAGTTCAACTATGAATTCAAAACAAGGGCTGTTACATAATTTGAATGAGAAACCAGTAAAATGGACCTCAACCATGTGACCAATAATAAAAATCCAAGATTGAATATTATCTCGACCTTAGAATTAAAAGGGTTGTTGTATTGTTGCTTGGTGTTGATCATAAAACCAAGACCAAACAATGGTGCTGATTTCAAAAGATCAAAATGCATGCATATATGGACATGTGCAAACATACACACATGATCATAGAAGATAGAAGCCCCTAAGTTGTTCTTGATATTCATCAGCAAAGTATTTGTGATTAGTGTATATATTCATCAGCAAAGTATTTGTGATTAGTGTATATATTCATCAGCAAAGTATTTGTGATTAGTGTATAACTTATACAACCATATCAGAGATAATTGTTGGCATAAAACAAGAAGTACGATCAACTATGCAGTTACTTTTACCCATCCAAATAATGGTATATTTGTCTAAAACTTGTAATGAGACATCTCTAAATCATTTAGGGGCATGCAAAATAACCTTTTCTTATCCAGCTTCATAGAAAACTTATAGCTTAGGGGTTGGTGAAAAAACTGATTGTCCATTCATGAAGCTATATAACTAATCTAGCTACAATTTATACTTTAAAAGTGAAGTCGGTGAGTGTTGCCAACTTTATGTGAAGATGTTTAGGTAATTTAATATTCAGTAGGAATTTATTAATAACTTTTTTCAAAACATTCTAGACAAAGTGAAGTCCGCAAAATCTGCCGACTTCATCTTAAACTGGTGAGTTAGGAATTTGTAAACAATTTGTGTTTCAATCAAGGATCTATGAATAAACTCTTCTTTAAAAAATAGAAAAAATGTATAAGCTTTTGTTGAAGTTTTTCCAATGAATCTGCAAGCTTTGCAAGCTTCACATGAAGCTTCTTGAAGAAGACATATAGGTAATTAAAGATTCTCTCACCAAGAAATTTCACGGTTCAATAGGGAACTTGAAGAATGTCGGATGAACATTAATTAATTAGTACGAACTACGAACAGTATGCAACAAGTGGAAGCTAATTAGATGAAAAGATACCAGAAATTTGGAGTTAGATGTAGAGACATTAAAAGACAATGCCAAGGTTTGCCGTCTCAATATCAAACCCCGTGTACCGGTATCATCCTATTACAATGTCCGTATGCCCGATATAGAGGATGGTTCGGTGTACCACATACCGGTACGGTACGGTGCCGTCGGTACGCACTGGTACCGACCAATACGGCAAACTTTGGATAGTACTGCATCCTGCGATGAATATGAACCCAAGGTTCAAATAATCTTTCTCTAGTCATAAGCATCATGTGATGAAAGACTAGAGGAGCCTCTAGTCACTAAACCATAACCAATCAAAAGGAGTCATAAATGCAAAAGCAAGTATAAAAAGACTAGCCAATTTTCATTTATGGTTTCTGTAGAAAAGGAGCCTCTGAACCTGTTTTATCAAATTGTACAAATAATGGCCAGGTCCATTTTAACCATGCTTAGAAGATTGTACTGCTCAATAAGAGAATCACAAAAATAGTAAAGATGTAAAGGATGAGAAAACAGGGGAAACAAATCATATACCTATCAACTTCTACCTCTACTGCCAATAAGAAGCCATATGTAACATAAGCAAATTATTGTTTCAGAAGAGGGGGCAGACTTCCGCACAGGTATCATCATCCTCATGGAACTGATGCTTCCAAAAGTTTCTGGAGAAAATGGCCTTGACATATAAATTCATAAACTGTCAATAAGAGAATAAAGTGCAACATTTGATGAATAAAACAGACAATAGAACGGTAGGAAAAGAAATGTCATACAGAGTTGTGTAGGAGGAAAGGCTTATCTCATTCCATTAACCAGAAATCTTATGCAGTCTCCAACAGGCTGCAGCGGTAGCCAGCAGAACAATGGACCTTCCAACTTGCAAAGCATACAATCTTTACATTTTATTTCCATGTTTTCCCAACAAATCGGCAAACAATATTACAAAATATAGGGATAAGTATAAATTATACATTTGAAAGAATAGAAAGTTCATATTTTTGTTCAAAAAAGCCATGAAGAATATGTAGCAAATAATTAGAAATAAGTATTGCAAATAACTAATTTGTAATAATTCTAGTCGATAAACAATAGTAATAAATTTATAAGGAAACATTATTTCATGGATAGTTGTAGTGGAAAATTGAATTCAAAAAAATTGTATAGAAATTTATGCATTAGCTACTGATAGATCACCTGACAGCAATAGAGAGTATTACCAGGCCTTTGAAGCATAAAAGTTTACAAGTGAAACAATACCACCAGCTATGCAAAGATTAGTAGGAAGATCAAGAAAATAAAAGCAGATAAAAGCAGCAGAATAAATTTGACTGGATAACTCTAAACGAGATTAAGGACATCATCAAAAGAAAGTCCAAGCAGATTGCCCTATTTAATACCAACCCTAGAGAAATTTCTACCAGGGAATCTGCAACTCCTACACAAGGGAAGCTCGCAGAAAGGAACTTGAAGTTGCCACCAACCCTAGTCAGCCCCTAAGCAAGCCACTTTGTCTTTTTCCATAATATTACTTGAAAAAAAGAAGGTAAAATAGAGAATTATGGAAGGAAAAAGGAACCCATGCAAGACAAAAACCCTTGTTACATGGAAAAAATAAGTGAAGTAAAGAAGAAGAGTCAGGAAAACTAAGAAAATGAGGTTGGAACAGGAGTATATTCAAAACAGAAATCAAAAATCAAAAAAAGGGGAAGAGGAAGAGGAGGCTGAAATTTACCACTTCATCCGGCATTATGTTAGTTCGGAACACTCTGCAACTAAATCAAGCCAGCTGCAAATAGGTTGCCTGCCAAACAGAACCAAGCGTTGCCGCTCGAACTAGTTTTCCACTTCACACTGTAGCAAAACCCTCATTCAGGAATCATTGCAGCCTCTTCATATAAGCCTAAAAGCAATGCCACTTTCCCAGTTTGGGGAAAAAAGATGAAGAACAAAAGCAACAGAGATGAACAAAAAGGACAAAGTAAGGGAGAGAAAGAAGCACGAACAGCATGACCATTATCCAATGGAAGACGAAGAACCAGGGGTGTAATTGAGCAGAGATTGTTTGAGCTTGGATCTTATCTAGCAGGGTTTGAAAGTAGTTTCGAGCTCGAACCCTAAGATCAAGCTTCATTTGTTTACCATTATTTCGAGCTTAATTTTGAGCTAGGTCAATTTTTGGCTCCACTTTTAAATTATTTCAATCCCGTTTTTCTGGTTCAAGTTTAACTTGTTGGTCAACAGATCAAAATATTGCCCCTCCTCTTCTCCTCGGGTGATGACCTCGCCAACTAACATTGACTACAGATCGGTAGCCTGCTGAGTAGAAGACCTTCCAGGAAATAGGAGCCATGGACCATCATCCATGTTGGACTTCCACTAATTTTAAATGATATGACAGATTATTTCTGAATAATCTCCTATGACAAATATAAGCTCTTTTAATGAAATTAAATGTAGAAAATGATGAAATGGTACATGAAACTTCTATACCAAACATGTAGCTTTCTTCACCTTGTAAGTATTTCGTCAAGGGGCATAATATATTCTAGACTTGCAGCTGATGGAAACAGCTAGTCCAGAATATAACACAAAAACTAGAAAACCCATTTGGCATGTAAAGAATAAGAAGTGTTCATAGTTAGCTTTGATGTTTAACCAACATATAGTCTGATACTGAAAAAGCACGACGTTATACTTCTGGGATAATACACTGCCACAGCAAGTTTGATTTATAAGGATGTACCAAATGGCTAACTTTACCTTGTAACGAGAAGGAAGACTTCGCATAAGTTTTACACAGAGGCAAAGTCCAATAACAGACAACAGAAGTACAGTTCAGATTATTAGAAGATAGGTAGTTGCCTAACATAACTTTGCTTGTCATTAACTTCAGCTGAATCTTCTGCGACCACTTTCAGTTCTTCCACTGAATATGGGTGTTCTGGGTCATTTATATCTCTGACATGATTTAAGAATATTAAGGAATCCAAGCATTTCTCATAGAAATTGAAGAATATACAAAGTTGGATCAACAGCACAACTGACAGAAAGCTTCATGGACAGAGTCAATATAACCCGAAAGGTGATACCAATATGAGAGAAAAGAAAAGCAGTTCTGGACAACCAATTGTTATGCACTGATGAGATGGACATAATAGACGAGGCAACATTTTGCTGATGGCACAGAACCTGGATTACTGAATACTTTCCTGCATTAATCAGCCTGAACAAATATTATCTTCATGTCTCATCACAATCAAGATTTCTATGTACATTAACTGTTGAAAGGCTAAAAATTAAGCTAAAGCCACATGGCTCTCATAATCATAATTCTATCTTTTCTTCATTCCGAATTTGACATGTTAAAATAGAATTTTTTTTCAGAAAATTTCGCAGAGGATTTAAAAAGCATCTATAACAAAAGGAAAAAAATCATCAAAAACCATTGTTTCAAAAAAATAATAATAAATTGTTATCCTAAAAACCATGCACAATCACAAAACCATCACTGTTTGCAGGACATCCAAGTGTATTCCAAGTGTTATCTACTATCCTTTATTAGTATATCTCACTAACTAGACTCCCGAAATTGCGCAGACAACAGTAAAGGGAGATTACTGTACAGCAGAATTAGCCCATAGGACCCTGGTCTTACCTGGTCAAAACAGCTCCCAAAAGGACCAGTCTATGAGCCTAGCAGGTTAAAATGATGATCTGGTTAAACTGGTCCACCAAACCCTTCGCAACAGGTACCTTGCTTCGAGACTCAGATGCGCAGAACCATTCATTTTTCTAGTCAGCTGCTTACCCCATATCATATTGCTCATAACGGAAAAAAGAATCTTTCTGCAACAAGAAAATCTTTTGTCATATTGATCACAGATCCTGATACATGCCAAGATTTTATACTTAATGACTCGAGTAACCCGCACCGACAGGCTTGCCAAACATGAGGATGAAGTTACAGTAATCGGTACCCACTGCAAGCTCTGAGTCCACAATTTCTTCAATTACATCGGGAATCACATAGGCAAGCGGGCCACCTTGTAGTTCAAAGTGCAACATCAACATTTTTGCCACCGGCATGTAACAACAGAAAACACTCAAATCCAATTCAAACAATTAAAATGAAGGGTTCATGTTCGCTGACTAATAGTGTAGCTATGGGTCCTAGAACCAGAATAATTTTGTCTATATGGATCTTTGGTCTCATCTTGTATCAGATACTGCAGGAAGCATGGTTTTTGCATGAAATATAACGAGATAAGTAACTTCTTATCTCCTGAAGATTAATATCGTTTGGAAATATCACCTTCTATTTCAGTCATACAAATGCTTTTTTCGGGCCCTGATGTGGTCCACAAGTAACCTCATCCTTGCATTTTAGGCCATCCTCCCATTTTAGGCCATCCTCCCAAAGGCATATCAGGCAGGGTATTCCATTAATGCACTTAACTGATCCATCATAAACACCCATATTCCAAGTCTAACATGGTTGACAACATATTACCCTGGTGAATACTCTGGAATTGGATTTGCCATTTATGTCTGAATATATGTCTATAGATTGTAAGCATTGTTGTAATTCAACCTTGAGACTATGATTTCCCATAACAAGCTCTGAAACAACACTCCAAAATCTTAAAAACCTGATATGATGTGATAGACAAGGGTACGCAAATCAAAATTACCATCAGGTTCAACCACTTGACTAGATAGGAAGAACGACAGAAGCAAGCCATTGATGAGGGGGCCTAGGCCTAGCTCAGGGGTCTGGTCAAACCTTCCGGACAAGTGCTTACTGTACAAAAGGAAGACTTCTGTCACATGAGGCGCAATGGACTTTTTTCTGAAGGTCTGAAAATAAGCTGTCTTAGAGAATGAGTGGACCAAGTCAGAGATCAACTTTTCTCGATGACTGTCTTTAAGTCAAACCTCAAATCATATCTTAAATGTCACCCTCATCCTCATGTTTCTCTCTCCAAAAACTTTGTATGTTCTCCACAAGCTACATTGCACATCTCTTATGTTAATTGCTCCAAATATTCATGTCAATATTTAATGGGAAATCAAACAGCAAAAGTTTTAAACAATCATATGGCAGATATAAAAAAAAGGCAAAATATTGGCAACTGAAAAAAGTTAACAAGCGACATTTTGAGGAAAACTTGTGACACTCTCTCCCATCTCATGCAAATGGCATAAGATCACTTAGTAAGATTTTCAAATGATCTTAAAAAGAATATATATCACCAATGGATACACTAAAAGCACTTATATGTAATCCAGAGGATCTTTGTCCTGTTCTCGTTACAAGAACCCAACAAAAAGTCAAGATGCAAAGGAGGAACTCTAGGCCTATAGGTTCCTGAGTCTTTAAGCTAACTCGATTGTCAATGAGAAAGAGAAAAAGTTTGATATCTGCAACAACCCAGGATCTCACCTAAATATGCTCGGCTGAAGCAGGGTTTGGTTGAGGTTGATGTTGGGTTGAGGTTTTATAAATTTGAGTGGGCCATGGGCACAAAAATTCCAGCTTGACCTCAGGTTGACCTTCAACCCAAACTGAACTGACCCAACCAATAGCACAGCGTATCTTATCTATGCAGCACTATACACCTTAAAAAGTAATCATGGATTATATTATCTAATTTAACCATAGCCAACAAGCTCTAACCTGGACACGATGGATGGATTTATTAAAATCATTCAGCATTTAGCCTTATCAAGTTACAAGCAAAAGTCCACTTTTTTGACTGAGATCTTGAGAATTATTTGGGAAAAAATGTCAGATGATTCAAGGGAAGCAGGGAACTTTACCAGCTCTAGAGAAATTTTTATGTGCCTCCTGCAGTGGTGTAGAGAAACCATCTCCAGTTGGTAACGATAGCTTCATATGGCAATTCAGAATTTCCCTTCGAGGTTTGAAGGATAGCAGAGTTTCCAAGTTCTCACTTGTCATAATGTTAGTTAAAAGGAAAAAAATAAAGAATGACGAAGGAGAACGGAACAAAGTGGAGAAGACCAAAACTCTTGTTATTGTGAAGGAAGTAACTCAAATAGTTCCCATGAATGTTACCAAAAACCCTTATGCCAAGCAACAGAACCCCTAGTTTTCAACAGACAAAATAGAAATTTGAGGATTTGGGTTCTTGAAACCCTAGTTTGCTATGAAGTATGAATTCTTCGGCTGCTTGGTACCAATCATGGTAAAGAAATTCAAGAAACTCTAAAAAAACAGTCTTTGAAAAAAAAAAAGCTCAGGAATTAGAAAACAGGGAAGGGGAAGATGAAGAGGGAGGCTCAGATTCACCATTCGCTCTGCAACTAATGAATCAAAACGGCTGCAATCGGTTGCCTGCAGAAGAACAGCAGCAGACCATCCAAGATTGCCTTGCCGTCAAGAACTAGTTGTTTTCCACTCGAAACATAGAAAAACCCTCGTCCAGTATCATCACAGCCTCCTCATGTAGAACCCAAAAGCAGTTCCGCTCTCCCAATTTGGGAAACAAAGAAGAAGAAAAGCAAGAAAGAAGAAACAGAAAAAGATAACAAGAAGCAACATCGCGGCCCTTATCCACCTGGAAGACCAAGAACAAGTGGAAGGAGAAGAAGAAAGAGAAGACCAAACAATCTTGAGAAGGAAAACAAGAACCCGACCTAGGGAAAAGATCCCACCGTGTCTTCTTGTCCTCCCCCATCTAACAATGGCTGCAGCTCGGTTGTCTACGGAATCGCAGACCTTCCATAGCTGCCTCGCCCGATCGCAAGAGAAGAAGAAGAAGACGGCATGCAAAGAAACGGAGAAGAAGAACAATCCCTTCGCGAGCCACCGATAATTATGGCCTTAACATACGCAAGGAAAAGAAAAAGAGGAGGAGGAGACGGATGAGGAGGAGAGGGCGAAGAAGAAGAAGAAGAGAGACGGAGAGAGGAGGAGGAGGAGTGGTAGATTGCTCGCCTCCTCTCTCGACGAGAAAGAAGAAACATAAAAGAAGAAAGAGAGAAAGATAACAAGAAGCAACATCGCGGCCCTTATCCACCTGGAAGACCAAGAACAAGTGGAAGGAGAAGAAGAAAGAGAAGACCAAACAATCTTGAGAAGGAAAACAAGAACCCGACCTAGGGAAAAGATCCCACCGTGTCTTCTTGTCCTCCCCCATCTAACAACGGCTGCAGCTCGGTTGTCTACGGAATCGCAGACCTTCCATAGCTGCCTCGCCCGATCGCAAGAGAAGAAGAAGAAGACGGCATGCAAAGAAACGGAGAAGAAGAACAATTTCTTCGCGAGCCACCGATACTTATGGCCTTAACATACGCAAGGAAAAGAAAAAGAGGAGGAGGAGACGAATGAGGAGGAGAGGGCGCAGAAGAAGAAGAAGAAGAAGAGAGATAGAGAGAGGAGGAGGAGGAGTGGTAGATTGCTCGCCTCCCCTCTCTAGGAGAAAGAAAGCACGAAGAGAGAGGGAGGGAGGCGTCCAAGAAGTCTGGTTTATGCAAGGGAAAGGGCCTTATATTTACATTTATATGCACGCCAGCTAAAGGGAGCCGTTAAATACTTGCTTCCGTCTTAAGCGATGGGTGAATACAATTTGAATATTTAAATCAGTGGATTCACTGCCAAATTTCTCCGTGACTTGTTTTTGTTGGCCCCGGTTATTTAAATTCCTAAGGGGTGAGTAACATGAACTTTTTTTTTTCCCCTCAAACTATGTTATTAACTTATCTCTATATTTTCCTTGAATATTAGACAAAAGAAATATCAATTGTAAATCTATGCATTTGTTCTAAGTTGATGGAGAACATCATTTAGTTTCTGTTAACCCCTTTTCTGGTACGAGAGATCAACAAATTAATCGGTAGATATGCCACCATTTTTTTACGGAAAATGATAGAGAAATCATGAGTTCTATCATTTTGAATCTTCAAAGACTGTTACTATTAGAATGATGCCCACCCGAGAAGATAACAGTAATAAAAAAAAGTAAACTACAAAGTAAGCTACGAGAAATTTAAAATAAAAATAAATTTACTAAAAAAAAGATAAAAGTTCTGTGTATTTTAATTTTTGGAAAAGTCTTCTCAACTATTATAATCTTACATTTATATATGACTCTATGAATTGCTCGGACAAATAGCTCATTTTTATTCTCACATATGTCCCTATCAGTTCATACCATGTTCGTCATCTCTATCACTTATGATGGTTAGTATCTCTCCCGTTATCTAGGTGTGATTCCCTACTTTAGGCTTTTCTTGCTGTAAAAATCTTGTTCTAGACCGATAACTCATCGTGCAATTTGTAGCCTAACAATCTCTTTGGAGACTATCCTACATTCCAACACTAGGTCTACACTCGGCCTCCACCTCGAAATTTTTTTCATGCTTGGCCTGCATCTTAGGACTCTAGCTTTGTCTCCACTTAATATTGGGTCTATGCTAGGTATGTGCCGGAGCACTCAATCTATACACAATCTGTCGTTCAATATCGGGTCTATGCTTAGTCTGTATTTTGGTGTTCAATCCATTCTTGATCTATCATCTGGTACTTGGTCTGCACTTGGTATACACTTTTCTGTACTTGGCCTATCCTTTGGGCTACATCTTTAACACTTGGTCCATTTTTTATACCATGGACAAGGCCCCCAATTATTTGGTTGTTTTATCCTCCCATAAAGTCACCATTTCTTGGCCTAGCTTTGATGACATTGTAGGGCATATAATTAACCAGTCTATGGCTCTTAGCTGTCACTCAAGATGTAGTGCATACCAATACACAAAAAGACTAATTCGATCTACGATTTTACATTATATATGCTTATACGTCTCATATACTACCATTTATAAGACTTGGGATATTTCCATGAGATCCAAATGATAAACCTAACTAATACTATTAGATTGAACTTCCATTAGGAAAGCAATTCCAGTGAAGAGCTATGGTTATGTTAATGATTCAAGGAATGGATGCAGCAGAGTAGTCCTTTCCTTCCTCACCATTAAAACTAAAGGTATAAGAAACCTGGCAAGTCTATCAAAAGCAAGTAACAAGAGGAATGTTATCTTCAAAAGATGTACTGTAATTAACAGGAGACCGATACAAAGCAGCCATCCGGCCATTCAAGCCACTCCCAATTGCTATCAGGTTCGTGGGAGATGAGCAAAATCGCCATGCTCGTTGTCACGCCCCGGACCCGGATCCGTGACACGGCCGTGCTATTGCCGACTACCGCCCACAATAGCACGCAGCCTCATACCTGGGTAACAGGGTAGTCAAACCAACCGAATCTTTTCATATGAAAGCATTTTTAGTACAACATGCTGGTCAGTACCCAAATACAGAGCTTCTATGTAGTTTATGTACACAAAAGTATACTTGCTTTACCCCAAAAGAAAGAAGCCCTGATACCAAATTAACGTGTCTCTGGCAGCTATCAGTGGTAAGGATCTGAAAGAAAAAGTAAATGAACGGATATGAGCTACATGGCTCAGTAAGTAATCATACATAATCTTACCGGATCGAACATAATGGTAACCATGTTTATGCAGGATTTGAGAAGCTGACATGCATATTCATCTAATAATCATCATGGCACAATAAGTATGCGATTTAAACAAAGCAGTAGTGCAAATCACAAAAATTTTCATAATATATGCATATGAAACCGTGCCCCCGGCATGCCGTGGTCCTTTTTCTCTCGGATGCTACTGCGAAGTCAGACTCGACCACTGGCGGGGCCAGCTCAGTTACTATTCAGCCACTGGCGGGGCAGGCTCAGTTACTATTCAGCCACTGGCAGGGCAAGCTCAGTTACCATTCAGCCACTGGCGGGGCAAGCTCAGTTACTATTCAGCCACTAGCGGCTCAGTCATTCTCAGTAGCATCTTTGAGCCCATTATAGTGCCTCTGGGCTAGCTAAGACTTTATAAACTTACATGCATGATTAAAATATCAGTATCATCATGTTGCATACATAGCCATAGCTTCTGGGATCATGCAAGTTACTTATGCATTGTAACATATCATGCATGAAACATATATTCTTAAAATAAATGCTTAGGAAACATTAATAACATGACATGATCCATAACAGGATTAGGACAGGTTACTTACTTTCTTCACAAATCATGTATACAATTCAAATTGTATGAAAAACACTGGTTCATCTTATAAAACGTAATACAAGATCTACGATAAGATTAAGGTAGATTACTCACTTTCTTCACAAATCATGTATACAATTCAAATTGTATGAAACATACTGGTTCATCTTATAAAATGTAATACAAGATCTACGATAAGATTAAGACAGATTACTTACTTCAATTCGCTTTCCAAATTGCTCAAGTCCAGGTGACAAATCCTTAATTACCTAAAACTAGGGGTGCAAATGGGTCGGGTCGGGTCGGGTCCTAGGTGACCCCAATCCGACCCGGTTTTTTGTTCGGGTCCCAATTTTGGACCCGGACCTGACCCGGTTGAAGATCGGGTTGGGTCGGGTCGGGTCAAGATCGGGTTGGGTCGGGTCGGGTCCGAGTCGGGTTCGGGTCGGGTCCGAGTCTGATTCGGGTCGGGTCCGGGTCCGATCGGGTCCAATTTTTTGTGCTTTTGGAAAAAAATTTGGACAAATCTAATTTGGTCATACCATAATTATGAGGTGCTGGGTGACCCATGGCTTGAAAGACTTTGCAATTGAGCTCCAGTCAAAACAGATGACCCATGACTCACTAACTAAGTCGGTCTACAAGCCAAATTTCATATCACACTATTTTTTATCTATATGACTGATTGGACGGAACTCGGTGTCTCCCAGCTCCCCTCTCACGAGGACAAAAAAAAATCCCAGACCTTCTTCCAAAATCCAATTCCATTACAGAAAACTGGCACATGACCCATATTCAGTTGCAGTGTTCCCTCACTTTCTCCCTTCAAAAGTTAAAAGAAACAAAAACCAAAAAACAGAAGGAAAAAAAAAAAAAAGGCAGCTACACACCAGAGGTCTCAACAGTGTAATAGATCGAGAGAGAATCCTGACGGGCCGACGTTCCTTTGGATTCTGTGAACCTATACTTGTTGCTAACTTGCTATCCTCCCACACTGACCAACAGTACCACAACCCACGCCAAAAAAAAAAAGAAAAAGAAAAAGAAAAAGAAAAGACTTTCTTTTGCTTTTCCTCTCTCTCTCTCTTCGGGTCCATTCGGGTCGGATCGGGTCCGTTTGGTAAACCCAGACCCGACCCAGAAAATGATTCGGGTCCAATTTTAAGACCCGACCCGGACCCGCGGGTCCTAAAATTCGGGTCGGGTCGGGTCTACGCGGGTCGGGTCGGGTCGGGTCACGGGTCGACCCGACCCATTTGCAGCCTTACCTAAAACAACATCATAGGGTTTACATTATTCCCCATTCATTTATTATAACATCTCTTAGTTCATCATACTATGAACTTACTTGCTTGGATCCCATCCAAGGATTTAGCCCAAGTCCAATTTGAAGCCTTTGGGGTTCGATTTAAAACCAGATTGGGTCCACATGGGTTGATTGGGTTTTTTAATTAAAGGATTGGGCCTCGTTTATAATTGGGTCCAACCTTTTCTAACCAATTGGGTCCTCTGATTTGGTCAATGTGGCTCATCTGGGCCTGAGTCGAAGTTAGCCCAAGGTCAATTCAACCTTCTGTCAGTTGAATTGGGCATGAATTGGGCCTGATTCACAATCAATTAGGTCTGCTGAGACCAACTCAGCTTAATTGGGTTCAAATTCAACACCAATTAGGCTTAATTGACCCGTTTAACTCGATTGGGCTTGAATCAATCCTTCATCGGATTCACCCAAATCGAATTAAAGAATTTAGGCCTAACGGGTTTCGGATCCGGACTCGGATCCGACCCGCTAGGCAGACCCGTTAAGGATCTCTTTTCTTTTCTCTTCTCTCTTTTTTTTTTCTTTTTCTTTTCTCTTCCTTTTTTTTTCTTTCCTTTTCTTCCCTTCTCCTTTTTCTTTTCTTTTTCTTCTTTTTCTTCTTTTCTTTTTTTTTTTCTTCTCTGTTTCTTTTCTTCTTCCCGAAGTTTCTTCTCCTCCCTTCTTCTCTTTCATCCCAATCTCCCCTTCCTCTCTTCTCCGACGAAGGGAGGACGGCGAGCGGAAAGGGGGGGATGGCGAGCGGAAGGGAACGGCGAGCGGAGGGGAGGATGGCGAGCGGAGGGGGACGGGCCACGACCGGCGGCGTCCGCGGCCAAGCCCCGCGGGATCCCTGGCCGAGCCTGCGGCACTCTCGGCCGCGCCTGCGTCGACGGTGCTCGCGGCCGAAGCCGGCGGCCGCCGCACACGACGACGAGGATGAGTCCCCTCTTCCTCTCTTCTTTTTCTTCTTCCTCCCTTCACCAACCTCCCATATTCTCTCTCTCACTCCCAAACCCTCTCTCTTCCTCTCTTCATTCTTCCCCTGTGAAGGAAGAAGGGGAGTTTGGGAGGGCCGAGCCACAGTCGGCGGTGCCACGGCTGGGCTCGCGGTGTCCACAGCCGCGCCTGCGGCTGAGCCCACGGCCGCGCCTGCGACGGCCTTCTCTTCTCCCACGGGGAAGAGACGCCGGGAAAAACCAGTGGCAACGCGGGATGCCCGTGGCCGTTTCCCACGGCTGTTCCCCGTGGAGGTCGTGGTGCTCGCGGTCGGAGCCAGCGGTGTCGCCGGCGCCGCTCGCGGCCGCATGCAGTGAGCCCTCTTTCTTCCCTTTTCTTTCTCTCTCCGTGTTTCTTTCTTTCTCTGTTATCCCGATCAAGTCAAGAGGAGAAAAGGTAGAGGGCTTACCTAGCTTTTGGAAGAAGCCACGAGCATCTTCTTCGGCGACGGAAGTAGGTTTGGCAAACCCTCTCTCAGAGAACAGAGGAAGGAAGGAGGAGGAAGGGGTACGGTACACACAGAGAGAGAGAGACCTAGGGGGCTGTAGCCACCTTTAGCTGGGGTGAAGTGTCACCCCCAGCTTCCCCTCGTGAAGGGCCTAACAGCTGGGCCCTCCACAGCTTCCCAGCTGTCCCTACCCTAGTCACATCCATCCTTAGGGTATGGGATAGCAGCCACCAACAATGGGCCCTAGTTAGGTCCATTAGGTGTCCTGGCCCAATGCTCAAGTACGGGCCCAAAAAGGTTTTGGGCTCAAATTGGGCCCGGATATTACACTCGTCCTCTCAAAAACCCGCTCCATTTGATCCCTTCTTCTCTGATTGATCGAGTCATCCCTGAGTCTCCAACACCTTATCCCACCTCTTCTTTCTCTCAAACTGCCCTTCCATGTTTTCCTTTTTCCAATATCCACCACTACAACCTGCCGGAATCCACCATCTCCAGCCAAGATTCATCATCTTTGTTGTTTACCGGAGAGTCCCCTCACCCATCTTGTGGCTCCTTTGGGTAAGTGAGCTTCCATCAAGGTAGCCAGGGGAGCTGCCACCTTTTCTTCCCTTTTACTCTTTTATCTTTTGTGCGCGCAGCCGGAGCACCGCTGCATGCAAGGACTGCAGCCACCTCAGTGCTTGGCCTCTCTCTCCCTCATCTCACACTCTCTGTAAGGGTCTTCAATGATCGAACCTAGATCCAAGCCACCATGGACCCGAGCATCTTATTCTGCCCTCGGTTTTGCCTTTTTTTCATCGATCGCCTCTGTTGTCGACCACTGCTTGCTGGCCACTGACCCATCGTCACCCATGCATGGCCTAGCCTCTAAGCACCAGCATGCCGTTTTCCCTTTCATTTTCCACTGTTTTAATTGGGCTTTTTTCATTCGCATCCATCCTTCCTCCTCCTTTTCTTCTTTAACCTCTTCATTTTGTTTCCTTTTTCTTTTCCCAATCGCACACATTCTCTCTACTCATGCCCTTCTGGGTCACCAACTAACCAAATATGAGTTTTTCTGATCTCTTCCTTTTCCTTTGTTGGTTGACCTAGATCAAATAGGCCAACCCGCTAATTGGACCTAGACCAAATAGATCAAGCCCAAAAATCCAATTGGCCCTAGATCGAGTACCTCTCTCCTTTTAATGTTGATCAATCTATTTGAATAGATTGAGCCTTATTTGGACTCAGACCGAATTTCTCTATCTCCTCTTTATTCTCCAATCTCTTTTTTGATTAAGGGCTGACAATGTTGGTTATCTTGATCAAAGCCTTCAACTCTAGAGAAGTGTCGGGTTTCAAGGAAACAAGCCATGCATCTAAGACCACCAATAGTCTTATCGGATGGATTTTTGGGATTTGGTCGACTTAGATAGTAAGTTTTCTTTAGCTCTGGTGATTTTTTAGTGCATATCATATATTTTAAAATTCGAATTCATATTGCTTAGCTTTAAACCAATAATTGAGAAGAAAAATATTTAAATATTTAAAAATTTATACATGCTTGTGAATATTATGCATGCTTGCATAAAAAAGACTAATTCAAAATTTATGGATCAAGCATAAATTCTTATCCTAGCATGATTATGAAAATAATAATATTTGCATAATTACAAAGTTTGAAATAAAAAGACACCACCATTTTAATATTGCATGATATTTAGAAAGAGATGATTACTTTTGTTTTAATTCCTCATGTTGTTTAAAAGGAAATGATTATCCTAATTTGGTATTGCATATTGAAAATATGAAATTTTGGTTGATATTGCCTATGTTATTGAAATGAGCATGTTTACTCTATGTATAAGAGCCAATTTGTTATGGATATCATGAAAACTCCTTAGTCAAACTATGATTTGGGTATATCCAATGAGACTGATCGTTGGCCATATGTTAAAAACTAGCTTCTTCCAAGCCTAACTAGTCGAGACCAATTATTGGTAGAACTAGTCCTTTCGGGCCTAGCTAGTCGGAGCTAATCGCTGGCACATATTGATGGATCGCGTGCTCTAATCTCAGGATTAGTCTTTTGCCTTATCACAAGATGAATATTGGCCGTATGATTTAGAGGTAATTTTCTTCCAGACCTAGCCAGTTAGGACTCATCACTAGCACACGTTGATGGATCTCATAAACTGTATTCAAGGGCTAGTTTCTTTTGGGTCTTATCATGGGGTTGATCATGGCCATAGTCACCAAAGGTTAAGAGACGATTTTTGATTTATTGTTGTCACTGATAAAAAAAGGGCATATTTTGGAAAAAAATATATTGACAAAAGCATCTTAAAATTATTAAATTATCTATTTTTAAAAATTATATTTTATGCTTGATTCTTCTAAAAGTTTTGATAGCTTATCGAGCTTGTAAAGCTCATTTCCTCTTCTTCTTTTTTTTTTTTTAAGTAAAATAGGCGGAGCTTGAAACTGAGCTAGAGAATTTTGGATAGTTGTATTTTTTAAAATTATTATTATTGATTGTAGATTATTTGTTACAATTTGATTATTGATTGTATATTTATTTAGTATTTTATTTCATTATTAGTGAATGTATTTTTATCTATTATTATAAATTAATTATTTTAATTTAAATAATATATATATATATATTATATAAAGTTTTGCATATTTTATAGGATTAAATTCTACGGATATGCGGCGGCATGGTATGTGCACAGCTGGTACTAAATGTGACAACGAGAGAAAGGTTTATTTAAAAAAATATGGGAGGCTTGAGGGTTGAATCAGATTTGTACCCTGAAACGAGGCATCCCATAGCCGAAGGGACAACGCCATTTTCTAGAGTTTTGTCGGAAATTTCTACGTGGACTCTAGATCTGCCATCCACTTTGCATGGAATTTTCCAATCAGACGCCTGGAGTACGATCTTGTGTTTCAGTACAATGGAAAACTTTAAACTCCCAGCCCGACGAAACCCACCCGGTTCAGGCGTTGGGGTCAACCCCATAGTTAATCGTAATCCTATATATATCCATACGGATAGGTTACCTTTTTTCTGGTAAATATTACGGTACTCCATATCCAAAACAATATATCCAGAATATCATATCCAGATACGGATCCATATAATACTACCGAACGGCTGAAAGTGACTCGTGTCCATGCGCATTGCGCGACTGTAAATTTCTCCCACTAGTTCCCGGTTTGCCCCCACTACCTTGCCCCCTCTCTTCTGCACCCCTTCTTGCTCTTTCTCTCTCCCCTCTGTGGTAATCGCTCCCTGGATTGGGCTCGCCGCATGGTTCTGCCCTAATTTGGGCCTGGATCTCGTTTCCGAGCTACGTCTCAGCTTGCGAGACCTCGTCGTCTGATGTAAGTTTCGCTCTGCTTCATGATTGATCGAGATTTTGATCTATTCTCGAAACAAAAGGGTTCTTTTGCGATGGAAATCTCTTTTGGTTCAGAGTACTGATTTCCCCCTTATTTTCTGCTAGAATTTTGATTTTTTTAATGGTTTTCTAGAGTTCCAGACGAGGTAGGGTTTTGGAGGGAGCCGAATTGAGTGGCTTCGGCCGTTGATTTGTTTAATTTGTTGTGTGATTCGGAGGTTATCGCTCTTTAGGATGGCTTAAGAAAGAAAGAGATAGAGAGAGAAGAGATCGGTGGAAAGGTCTATTGAGTTATGGGGAGCAGCGAGACCGACACGCCGTCTAAGGCACCGAAGGCATCAGCGGCGCAGGTACGCGATCTATTATCCAAGATCATTCGATTCGTCAGTTTAGTCTTTATCTTGAACGTAAAAAATTGTTTTTTTTCTTGTTCAGGAGCAACCACCGGCCACGAGCGCCAGTCCCACCACCACGGTGTACCCTGACTGGTCAGGATTTCAGGTGATTTGGCTGGAGATGTTTATTTCTGTATTGATCGAGTAGATTTTCTTAAATTTTCTGAATTTATAAGGAGAATTATTCTTTACATGCCATTAACTTTATAATTTCCATTTGATTAGGCATACTCACCGATTCCGCCACATGGGTTCTTTCATTCTCCTGTTGCATCGAGTCCCCAAGCTCATCCTTACATGTGGGGAGCTCAGGTGCTCTATGTTTTTACAATTTGCTACTTTAATTTGTTTGATGTATGTCTTACACCTTTTGCTTTCAGGGTTGGATTTATATGTCTTGTTGTGTGGAAAGTTTTGATGAACTGCAAATAATTTGAAATTGGCGATATTGGTACTCATAATTAAAAGAGAAACTTGTTTACCAGTCCAACTGTGTAGTTAACTATATGAGAGCGCTTGCTTCTTGGAAGAGAAGTGCAGCATGCTGCTGGTAGCTTGATATGGCTATTTGAGTGGGACAATCATTTTTTAACTGTCCAGCTGGCTGATGGCTTATATGATCAGTTCTGTTAAAAGGAAGGTCTATAAAGGCCCTGCTCACAATAATATTTATGTCTTTTTGCTTGTCTTTTTCTTTTTTCCCTTTTCTTTTGGTAGATGCTAGTATGTCATTTACTTCTTTTTGTTTTTTTGGGACCTGCGATGAGAGGTGAATAGGAGGGAAAAATTACTGCCTGAAGCCTCAGGTTTTAAGAAAAGTAGAATTGGCAGGAAGCAGCAAAACAACCCACCAATATAAACTTGCTTTCATCAGGATAAAGAAAAGAAAGAAGTGAAACTATGACTATTTCTGGACATGATGCCTAGGGTTGTTGCAAGAAGCCTGCCTTAGACTTGTATCTATGCTGTATTTGCATTGAGTCTATGTAAGAGCCTCTTATCATGTGATTGGGTGGTGAAAATGGGAGTTGTTGTTAAGCACCTTCACGAGGAACAAAATGGAAAGGGAGATAAAGAGAAGATTCTTAATAACAACTTGAATAAAGTGTAGTGGTGAATTTCTGGAGTTACAATTATCATAGTAGTGATGAAATTTATTTACACGTTTCTTCTTTTCTCTTCTCAGCATCTTATGCCTTCATACGGGACACCACCATCTCCATATGTCATGTATCCTCATGGAGGGTTGTATGCTCATCCATCTATTCCAGCGGTATAACTTGTAGAATATCATCAAGTGCAATTTTTTCATCTGAACATCTTTGTTCTGCTGTAGTCAATTCGGAATGCAGCTAATGAGTTGTGCCACTGTGTCTTTGAGCAGGGCTCACACCCATTCAGTCCTTTTGCTGTTCCTTCAGCAAATGGTAATCCTGATGCTTCTGTAAGTTCCTTGCTGAGCGACACTATAATAAAATTTATGCATGCTATGTACATGATAGTATGTTTTGTATGACATGCATCTCTTTTTGTAGGGGGCTGTGGCTGGTGGAATGGAAGGGGATGGTAAGTCATCTGAAGGTAAGGAAAGGAGTCCAATCAAGAGATCAAGGGGAAGTTTGGGAAGTTTGAACATGATCACGGGAAAGAACAACAATGATCTGGGTAAAACATCAAGAGCAGCCAATGGAGTCTTCTCGCAAAGGTACAGAGGCATGTAGGCCCAAATATTCTAATGCTTATCATAAATCTGTGCTTCATTCTTCTATTCCATGTCCATTATTTTAAAAATTCTAACAACTAACTTGACAAAAGTATAATTTTGCAGCAGCGAAAGTGGAAGTGAAGGTTCAAGTGATGGAAGCGATGCCAATTCTCAGAATGTAAGTTAGGAAACTCTCGGCAAAGTTATTAAGAATGCAAGAAATACTAGTAATAAGTGATAATGATTTTGTTGTTTCATTTCTCATACTTTGTTTTTATTATTATCTGGTTATTTTAATCTTGGATGATTTCTTGGAAACTAGTTTTCTCCTCTTATTCCACATCTTTCCTTATATGACCAGAATTCAACTATTACTTTCGAAACTATGCAATACTTAGTTGAGCTCTTATGGTTTTGCTTCATGTTTGAAGTTTAAACATCTAGCCATCTGCCTACAACTTTTCTGGCATTTTTGTAGTATAGTGATTGTCGCTGTAAAAATAATCAACTGGCTTGTCAGCATTTGCTCCCATCAAACGTCACAGCTGATTAAAAGCTATGTAAGGGTACATCAGAATTTGGATCTGCATATTTTCTATTAATGCTTTTGAGGAGCAGTAATGTTTCTTTATTATGATTAACATGTGCTTTTATTATGTTGGTATAAATGTGGAGGTACCTTGTATTCCTACTCTTTAGGTTGCTATATGTAAAATCATTCGGTTCATCACGTATTTATGTTGTGTATGCTATAAGCATTTTACAGGACACACAACCAAACATGTGTGGTGGACAGGATTCTTTTGATGGTAGGATATCTGATATTCACTAATTAGATAATTTCATGATATCTACTATAATAATAGGATGGTATTTGACTCGAATGCTATAGCAGAGGCATCCCAAAATGGTACCACTACACGTGGTTCTCAAAATGGAGTAGCTCGTGCACCGACACAGGCAACATCAAGTCAAACCATTCCAATAATGCCTATGCCGGTAGCTGGTGTACATGGAGGGGTTGCTGGTCCCACCACAAACTTAAATATTGGGATGGACTACTGGAACACATCAACCCCATCACCCATGCCTCCAATTCGTGGGAAGGCCCCTGCAGCCACAGGTGCAGGAGCTATGGTTCCTGGTGGGCTTTCTGGATCTCGTGAGAATGTTCCATCAGAGCTTTGGAGACAGGTGTCTTTTATAGCCACTAGCCTTGTCCTTGTGAACGATTGATTTCATAGCTCTTCTATGTGTGGACAAATCTATCTTGGCATTTAGTTTTCAATGATTGGCGTTTATTTTGTGAGCAGTTCAAAAAGTGCATTTGATGAGTTCTGAATTTGTAGTTAGTAATTTGTGCTTTAGCTTTACACGTTCTTAGAATCTTTTTATTATACTTCCAACTTGGTTACTGTAAAAGTCAAGGCTCTTAGTTCTAGCGTAACCCAGCCCAATATTCGTGCTTTTTTTTCTATCTCTGCATGAAACAAATGCTTTCCTTTAGCCGATCTCACTTTCTGCCTATTGTTTGAATACATGATGGCTTATTCATGTTGGCTCTTTTTACTGATGTTGTTTTTAATACCCTTAGTTGAAAAACTAATTGATTTGACATAAATGGATTCCACTAGCATTCCTATTACAACTAATTTTTGAAGGTGCTTGTTACTGTTTTAAGGCAACGACAGATTTTCAATCACCTAGAGTGAAACAAAAATCCCGAACATCCATTCCACATGGTCATAAGCATAATAAAATTCCGCATATGTCTATTCTCAGATATGTTCTTATCTTGCACAATAGTCTTCCAAATACATTTATCCTTGACATAATCAATTTTTTTTTTATCTTTTACTGTAGCATAGTATTGTGAATGCATTTGTTGTTGTCATGATGATTTTACAAAGTTTTTGCTTTTTGGTAATACCCCAGTTATGATCATAGACATCTATCAGAATATAAATGAGTATAGCACTCTCCCTCGTATTCTTTGATTTGAATTTGTTGTTTGTTCTTCCTCCATTTCTTAAAACCTTAACCCTACATTAGTAATCTTTTCTTTTCCTCTCCTTCACCTTGACTCATCCTATCAGTATAGACCTTTTGATTCTGGAAAATGCTGTCTTGTTTTCTTGAGTGGCATGATTTCATGGAACTACCTGAAAGTTTTGATCAATTTTGGAATCATTGGATGCCTTATCTGGACAGGATGAAAGAGAACTCAAAAGGCAGAGGAGAAAGCAGTCAAACAGGGAATCCGCACGTCGATCCAGGCTGCGCAAACAGGTATAATGCATAGTTTGAGGCAGAAAACTTTTGAAGGAAGTACTGAATATTAGCTTAGTGGTTGAATTTTTACTTAACAGGCAGAGTGTGAAGAACTTGCTCGGCGTGTTGACGCTCTGAAAGAGGAAAATACTTGCCTTAGAGCAGAAGTAGACAGAATCAAGAAGGACTATGAGCAACTTCTTGCTCAAAATGCCTCTCTTAAGGTATTGAGCTTTATCTTGGTTTGTTGGCATGTTGTTCTGCAGGCAGTGTAACAGCCAAAGACTAATGGAACTGCTACTTTGCAGGAGAAGCTTGAGGAAACCACCAAAGGATCAGAAGATACAAGACTTGATGAGAACAGCCAACATTCTGTTGATGACACTCAAAAGCACTCGGATTCTGTTGTGAAGGCAGGGCAATCAGATACTGTGCCGAGTGGTTGCTAGGACCACAACTGCTTCAGACCATCTTCTGGATCGTAACTGACTAAAATTTGACCATGCCTTCATTACATAGTATTTTTTATGGAAGGTTAAGGGTTGATGCAGTAAATTACTATTATGTAGCCATGTTGTCGATGCTGACCTCTCTAAGCATGGTTCCTGTTATTATTTTGCCTTGACTGATCTTTTAACAGTCAAGTCAAGCAGGACGTGTTGGAACCAAGTCTGGTCCTTGTCTTTTTAAAGGATGGCTAGTGACCTTTTCGCTCCTTATCTACCCTCCATCTTATGGGACAATGCAATGTATATTTAGTGAGACTTAATTATTGACTGCTTTGTAATAGAAGTATAGACAGATTTCTTAATGTAGTTTATGTATACACTGCCGAATAATAGAACTATGATCAAGTTGTGATTTGCTAGTCCTTGTTGGTTTAATGGTGCTTTAATTGTGTACCAGAACATGAAGACATCTAATACATATGATATGATATGATATGCTTTTTTTAAAGTACTTCTGTCCTTGAAATAAATTTACTAGATACAATTTTGAAGCCTTCCATGAATGAAAAGGCATGAATTCCTTGGGTGACTTTTGGAATCTGAATCAACCTGTAGTGGATGATTATTCCAATCCTGAAATTGTTTTCAGGTATCCAGGTTGCTGGAGGAATTTTGCAAAAAAATCAGATCTTGCAAGTTGACATCTGACAATATTGCAAACTTAATAGTTTAGTTATTTTGTTCTGATTTGATTGAAGAAACAGAAACCTTGAATAGAATGAACAATCCAATTGTCAGCGATCTTTGGGGTGGCAGATGCTGTTGCATTGGAAATTGCTTTGTTGAGTCTACAACTTGTCAGGCACCCAAGGTAATGCTTTAGTGGATTAATTCCATTCTTTTTATGTACCTTAGTTTCTGAGGAAATTTGTAAGACTGCTTAGCCCATGTAAATTGACATCTGGCTATTTGCCTGTAAGTGGCTTCCTTCGAAGCAAAGCTTGACCATCCGCTGACTATTGATGAAGTGATGAAATGTGGAAATTTGATGAATAGCTCAGTAAGGTGACGTCGCTGAATATTAGTCTTAAGGTACTGCAGTTGAGATAATTCTAATCTTTTTGGTTTAATGACAAGTGCTGATGACAGTGACTATTATCTATTTCAGAGCATGGATGACACAAACAGGACACATTGATCCAGAGCAGGAGCCCCAATGTTATGCTTGTAATTAATCCTGGTCGGTAAACCACAAGAACTATATATCATGGATCCTATGATATTGCAATTGGACTGGTAATGGATTCATGGAACCAACTGAAGATGCCTAACAAATGAGCTGGAGACTGGGCAATGTTTTGTCTGTTACAGCTGGTGGACTTGCGTGGGAACAGATAGATGTAGTGGTTCTGTTAGATGAGAGCAGGTGACATCATCTCCAGAACTCCACTTATACTTACTTGTATGTCAAATGATGGCTTACACCTACTTCAACAACTAGGTTCATGCCTTCTGCATGATTTGTTATTTTGTCAGCAGGTTTTTATGTGTGGCCTAGCAATTTATGATGATTCAAAACGTAAAATAAACCATCCAATTGTTTTGCCTTAATATATCATTGATGTTAATTATTATTTCAAAGGTATAATGAAGCACATGGTATTTTTATGTTGCCTAGCCCAGGAATAATGGTTGTTGGTAAGATGTGCACCTTATAAGGTGCCATGATTGATCTGTGGCCTTCTTTGCCCTTGAGGTAATAAATCTAGCCCTGCTAATAAATAATAGAACTTTCTTATTATTTTGAAGTTGTTTGAAGTATATCTACCAACTTGTTTGTTTTATAAAAAGAAGTGAGCATCTCAACCGATTTTCTGCACTCGATTCTTCTTATCTGAGATTTTCTATTCATTAGGGTTCTTGTATAAACAATGTTTTGGCTTAGCCATTTATCTGGCCGTACTAAGTAGCTTCTATGAGACTAGTGACTGTCAGATACAAGTAAGCCCTTCTAATTGTTTTCAGTTCGGAGCAGGAGCACTTCAAAGATTTGGTGCAGTAAGTGACTGCCAAGAGGTTCATTTGGTCAGAGAAGGTTTAAATGAAACCTTTTTCAGGCTGCAATCTTGTTTCATCTTATCCCTTGTTATTTGTAGGTGCTGGCATGAGGATGGTAAAGCGTTGGTAATTGGCCAGTTAGGTTTCATCAAAGTTTGTCTCCATCTAGAGGGGCCCATTTTTCATTCCGTGATCCCAGAGAAACTAGCCAGATCAAGCGAAATCATGTTAGTAATCAACGTTGTAGGTCGGGCTGAATATTTTCTTTTTCTCAAAAGTTCATCTATTGTTTTGAGTTTTAATGTTATGGTTATCGTAAGTTGGAAAGTCTTTAAGCAGCCTATTTCCTTTTAACCAAATCAAATTAGTTTGAGGCAGTTGCCAGTTTAACTTGCCTAATACATCAAGGGTGCCAATGAAACTGAACAACTTGGTTAGACCAAGTGAAAGGGTCCGAAGGATGCACTCACAGGGAATATCAGCTGAGGTGGGAGACATCTTGCACCGGCGAATCCTACCAAAGATTCATAGACAAGATTGAACCAAGAAAGAAAAAAGGCAGAAAAATTTCAGGAGTTCACTTTTAATCCAGATCAAGCGAAAATGCATTTGGAAACTACGCAAGAATGACATAAGATGGATGCATTTGGAAACGCAAGAAATCCAAAATCGTAGGTCTCACCCAACCTTATTTTCACTTTTGTCTCAAGCATGGAAGACTATATTTTCCTATACAGAAGCTTCTTCATCATACTTTACCACGGGTTCCATCTGCTTGCACCTGCCATTGATGTTCTGCACGCTAAAATTCCGTTTTATTTAATTCAGGTTCAGAGGGCATAGCAATCTGTGGTTGGCAGCCATAACTTTGTACCTGATCCAAACTGCTTACTCTGGATATCGAGATCCATCCAAATCCAGCATCGACAGCTAATTGATCCAGCAGCAAAACAACCAAACTCCATATGCGAATGTCCTGTTTCACTGTTAGCTACACCTGCTGCAACTTGAAAGCCATGCCTTAACACAATTTTTGGCTGTACAGAAGTCATGAGAACTATATTATTTGTCAAGAAGCCATGAGTTGTCTAAATAAAATGGAGCGTTCAGGCTACGTTTTGCTATAGGGAAATGATGCGGCACAGCAGATGGACTGAAACTTTCAATCCACTAATCTCAACTCTCGTCGAATAATGACTCATGGCAAGTCTCCCCTATTACAGAAAATGAGGATCTGAGGCTGAGATGGGTGGGACGAATGTTTAAGCCCGCCCAGTTGTCCATAATTGCCCTTCATGATCCTCAGGTCATCATGTCAATTAATACTGAATTACCGAAACTGGGGCTCTGGCAAAGCCAACTTTCCTCGTTGGCAAGAACAACCTTCAATACCAATTCGAAGTTTGATGTGTCTAAAGGATCACCGTGGAGCAGCATCAAGAAACCATTCGTTGCAGCATGTATCCTCCTGCACAAACAATGGGTAATGGCTGAAGAAGAGCAATCTAGGAAATAAACACCCAACTGGAAGTAAATTGCAGAAATGGGAACCGTAATCTTGAAAATTTTAACCCGAGTGCTTGAAAATAAGGCATCATCCGGTGTAGAATCTTTTTGAATGGAACAGAACTAAAATGATATCTATTACATATAATTCAGCAGTGCTGCAGTACCATAGCCCTGCTTGAAAGATGAAAGTATGGTACCAGGTCTATGTGCCAGTAATAAAAAGCAAATGTTAGCAAATGCTCTTATGCTTTGTACTGGTAAAAGGTTTAAACCATGGAGACACGTTTGGATATGCTTCAAACACTAAGGCCTCGGTCAAATAAATAGCCAAGAACTGCAGCAGTAAGAATTCACTCCCTGCATATAGGAAGCGAGCTTATACAACCAATGGATACTAAGGGCCTGTTTAGGAACATCCGCCAGATCCAGGGATCTTTTTTTTTCCTTCCCATCAGGATCCGGACGCACAGCCTCCCTGCACTTTTCCTCTCCCATCCTTCCGTCCCCTCTAATCATCGCACCCCATGTACCCTTCTCCCCATATCCTTCCAGATCTGGCAGGATATTGCCAAACATGCCCTAAATCTTTCTTCCTACCAATTTAAAAAAATGAGAAACTTAAAACACCAGGTCCTTTGTTTGACTGTTATTCTATACAAAGTCCTGATACAGCATTTTATGTCAAGTCCCTTGCACACAATTAAACCTCTTTCTGAAGACAGTTATATCTGTTCTCTCAGTACTTATACGTAGGCCAGGCATTACACATAAAATGACAAACAAAACCAAGGGCCAGAGATAAGATTTTTCATCAACAACTACACATAAAACGAGAGTCAATCAGGGGGCAGATCTCAATTTCCCCTAGAGATATTTATTCATTACTGAGTACAAAGAACACTCAAAATTTCCATATGCTCAATTACTAGCATAAAAGGTACATATATATGAAGTATAAATAAGCTAGTGATACAGTACATTTAATAGTGGTTATTATACAAACTTATTGATAATGTAAACTTGAGACTCTTACCAGCAATACGTTAGATAATCTATTTGTTAGACTTCTCTAGAAAGAAAGGTTAAACAGATTCAAGTACTTAAGAATGGAATTTATAGGGAAAAAATCACAGGTTGGAACAGGATCAGGTCAGAGAGTGATTCAGTCCATTTGCATGCGCTAAATCTACTAGATATGAATTGCCTAAAAACCAAAAATCATATGTTTTAGAAACCTCTTGCATGTTTTAAATTAACAATTAGATTTCAATTTATATATCTTAGGATGCATTTTAGGACATTGATTCTTCTTGTACCATCCATTTTGAGGCAACTTGATGCACAGGTAAAGAGTATCTAGAATATATAGTTTTTGGTTTCTAGGCAGTTTAAACCAGGCAGATCACATCTAGTACTTCAGACCATCATTTTGAAATCCCATATTCAAATTTGACCAGACTAAATTTTGAGCTCAAAGAGCATGCCTCTGATGGAAAAAAAAAAAAAAAAAAATTAACAAGTATCATGGATTCTGAGAGGCAATAAGAATTCCTTTCTGTTCTTATTTTTGGTCTTTCAAATAGATATAGTTTTACATTTTATACCTGAGCATGCTGAGTTCTAATTTTGTCGAAGCACCCTAGCAAGAGGAAGAGAAAAATATGAGGAGGTTGATCTTAGTGCCACATAAGGAAAGGACCCAGAAAAGATGGAAATTTAAGGATATTTGCATAGGAACCTTAAGGATTTTATGATTTGAAGTATGGAGAAAAAGACCCCAGCCATTTGAAAAGTTAATTCCATTAGTAAGAGAAAATTGGGCAAAGGTTGATAGGTTCATGACCTAATCACGGAACCCATAGTAAAAGAGGGTAAACTGTAATGGAAACTGTAATGGAACATCTGTATATTGTCGATACAGTAATATTCCATGCACATCTTGTTGATCAGAGAACTACAAATTATATAGCACCCCTGCCCCACAAAAAAAGAAAAATCAATGTCGATTACCTGCATGAAGTAACCTATGCCAATAATTCCATCCAAACTTCTGGTTGGAGTTCATACAGTTGCAATTTTGTTCCCAACACTGAAGTTATACACGTCAGTAACTGCATCTAGCTGAATTGCTTGCCATATGCTTCAATCCAGCAGACTATAAAGAAATTAATAATAAAAAAGAAACAACCTCCTGTTAATATCTGAAATAATGCAGAAATGATTAGAATTGAAGTAAAATATTGAAATTTTGAATATAAATGAGAATAATTATTTAATTATGTGCATCTACAAGTACCTGTATGTCACCAGCAGATATCAATGCAAAGAGTTGTAAGAACAGTAATATTGAATGTAATTATTATCATGAAGATCAATTTCAATAACAATTTTTAGGAGATAACATCATGATGCAGTCATCCTATAAAACAATCTAATGATTATAAATTACTCTTTTTGATTTGATTCATGTCTGGAGACCACCTGTAATCATTTTAAAGAGTATACAGTTTGGGCTATTTGGCAGGTACAGTTTGAGAGTTTATTGCACAATGCACACATCCACCCACACACCCACACGGCCACACCCCATTTCCATGATTTCATAAAAAAAAGGTGGCAAAACTTAAAGCCACGGACATTAGAGACAAAAAGAAGACATTTGATGTTCTTTATAAACATGACTACATTATGTATGTTCTTCATAAACACGACTACATTATGTATGCTCTTTATAAACACGACTACATTATGTATGTTCAAGCTTTTTACAGTTATAAGTAGTGTAGGAAAAGGAAATACTTGCATTTTGGCTACTAGGTTTCTGGTACTTTTCCAAAGGGTTCTCAACCTTTTCATAATGTAAAAATAGGGGTGCTACAGAGGGCAGGCCTTAGCACAACAGTAAAATTGCTCCAATACGACCTGGGAGTCACAGGTTCAAAACATGGAAACAACCTCTCCGTAAATGAAGTTAAGGCAGTGGATATCTCTTCTCGAACCCCGTAGTGGCGGAAGCCTTATGCACTAGGTGCCAGATGCTTCGCGAACCACCGGTACATTTCTTTGCACTTAAATCACCCTCGTTAAGAGGGTGCTAGTAGGCCAGGTCAAATTCTAGTATCACCTAACAAAGACTTCACCGATCGGGGGTTCTGAGTTAGGTTTGAGTACGATCAAGTGGGGAAGAGATTGAGACTTCACCCAAATTCTCCCCCTTTGCACAAACCCATACACATATACAGAGAGGGGGGGGGGGGGGGGCGACGCCGGGAGATTCTTTCAAAGCTTTCCTTATATATGGTCAGAGTTGTTCTCACAAAAAATTTAGCATATAACTAAGACACAAATGTGCAAAACAACAAAACCCATTGACTGTTTTCGTGCAAGTTCTTACTGCATATGGATGGAGAAACACCCCATCATTTATGCAAGCACAACCCACCATAACAATAAGAAAAGTCTTTAGAGAACCCGAAGGACCATCTAGGCCAAGAGAGTATATCCACTCCAAGAGAGTATATATCCAATCCCGATATGTTTCCAATTAAGTATCACTTCTCCAGCTAAGCACCAAAAAATCACTGCTAACAATAACACACCTGCATTGCCCTAGTATATCCAATCCTGATATGTTTCCAATTAAGTATTACTTCTCCAGCAAAGCACCAAAAAATCACTGCCTAACAATAACACACCTGCATTGCCCTAGTATATCCAATCCCGATATGTTTCCAATTAAGTATCACTTCTCCAGCTAAGCACCAAAAAATCACTGCCTAACAATAACACACCTGCATTGCTCCATTTGGCCGATATGGAAAAGATCATGAATCCCATTTTGGTCCATAAGGTAAGAATGTAACACCATAAATCCTTTCTTCAAGATAGAAAATTTATTGCTCATCCCATCATCACACTATTCGCTAGAATGGATCTCTTGATTGATAAAAAGATGTTATTCAGCAGGAAGTGAGAGGAGAAACGGGACCATGTCAAATCTTTTAAAAAAAAGCAGCAACAGAAAATAGAAGTGGTAGACAAAATTGATTTTTGTTCAGCAGAAATACAAGGTAATACGCTAAACTCTAGATTCTACTCCTATGTGATGCCCGGTTGGGGGGTGAGGGGTGAGGGAGGGTATCTTAAGCGGAAACGAGAGGAATTCAAACTTAATAAAGGTTTACTTAGTCAATGTTTACCTTCATATACCAAAGGACGAAACAACAAAGTTCCTGAACACAGTTTCAAAACACATATAGTTCAAGCAACTAAAAACATATCCAATGCAGAAAGAAGCACTGATTTTTGAACTGCATGAAAGTTTCATTTTTTATAAGATATAATATAATTGGTCGACTTATCAAGCCAGCTTCATTTTCTGTGAGTAGGATATGTTTATTTATTTATTTATTGGTAGGAAGATTGGACTCTTAAAAAATATTGGTACAATACCTTATGCAGGACAGGAAAAGGCTTGTGAACAACAAAACCTGCAGAGCCATCTTCATGTGCAAGTGCTCTAGCAAATCCTCTGCACAATCAACTGCTTCGGTACTTATGAGACTATCACAGCCCATGCATTTCTTTGCACATTCCAGGATATGGAGGATCAGCTAACTCCCCGAGCTTACAAGAAGCTCATTAGGCTGATCAGACTCAGTGCTGTAAACAAAATCAGTATCCTCAAGATTATATGCCGATTGTGAATTCTGATTATCCAGTCCTTTGGCAGAGACATGGGCAAGTCCCTTGGACAGTAATGAGTAGGTGGTCTTGTTAGGCTTCATTCCCAAATCACACATTTTACTAAATACAAGGAAAGCTGAATTAAAACGCCGCAATTTAATGAAGAGAGCAATTATCGTGTTGAATGCGACATGGTCCATCTCTATTCCAGCAATCTCCATATCTCTAAGCAATTGCTTAACTGCATCAATTTTTCTAGCCCTGCAAAGGCCAAGAAGCATCACATTGTAGGTACAAGTATTAGGAATCACACCAAACTGCTTCATCTGGTCAAACAAACTGCAAGCTTCTTCAAACCTATCACCTTTAAAGAGCCCATGAAGAGCAACTGTATAGGATACAACATCAAGGCAATAATTTTCTTTAACAGCTTTCCTAAACAGCCTAATGGCCCAGTGATATTTTCCTCTTTTAATAAGTCCATCAAGGATCGCTGTATGGACATATGCATCTATATGAGGATCATTCACAACAACAGCATGATAGAAATTAACAGCATAGTCTATCTTTCCTAGCCTGCACAGACCATTCAACAGTCCAACATAACTATACTTGTCTGGTGCAAAGCCTCTCTCAACCATATCACTGTAAAACACTACTGCTTGAGATGGATGACCAACCTTGCAGAAAAAATTTAGTAGGGAATTACAAGCCACAAGATCAACAGAAACACCTAATCTCATATCAAGTTTGCTAAGCAAGCTCATTTTACCTGATGAGCTTATTGCAGACAATAAAGAAGACAAAGTATAGGAATCTGGTTTTAGTTTCCTCTCACGCAGAAGAAGGAAAACATCAATTGCATCATCATATTTTTGCACCTTAGACAGGCAATCAATCAGAACATTATACAGTACTTGGTCAGGATTGCACCCATTTGATAGCATAGAATCTAACAGTCTAAGCACTTTGTTGTACATTCGTGCTTCGAAAAACCCTTTGATAAGGGAAGTATAAGTGACAACACTAGGTGAGCATCCAGACTCTATCATCTTTCCCAACAATATGCTGGCTGAATCAACTTTCCCAGCTCGACATAGACTATCTATCAACATTGTCCAAATGGCTACTTCGGGCTGATTACCGGAAACAATCATAAAAGCTAGCAATTGTAGCGACTCCATAAGCCTTCCTGCCTTGTGAAAGCAATCCAGAACCATTGTATAAGTCCCAGTGTTGGGATGAAATCCTTTCCTTACCATCTCTCTTAAAACATCCCGAACTCTTAACCAATCACGGGACTTGCAAAGATTACATACTACTATATTGTAACTAAGAAAATTTGGGAACTGAGTGTCTCTCAGAAACCTCATTGCTGCATCGAAACGACCAACCTTGAATAGCATATCAAGAACCATATTCCGGGCAAAGGTGTTGGGAACAAAATTTCTACTACTCATTTCATCGAACACTTCCAATGCCAACCTATACAAGTTTCCCCGCCAATAAATTCTTAGTAAAATCATGAAAGTTTGAGCCTTCACGGAACAACCAATGCCCTCCAATTCCTTTACAATCGCTGCAACAGAACCAAAGCGCTCGGTGAGCCGACCAACGACGGGGATCATCCGGTCGAAGGACCGGGGGTCGTGGAAGTAATTTGGCTGACGAGCACACCAGAGGAAGAAGCTTAGAGCGATTGTATCCGAAGGGCAGCTCAACACAGTCGACTCGACGACCTGAGGGCAAAGATGAAGCTTGGAACTTTCGAGGCAATTATTACTGGGATTTCTTAGGGTTTTGAATGTCCGATTCGAGGTAAGATCGAATAATCTTCTCCATCTCAATATCATCTAGAATTAGAGCAAGATTTCAAACAAAACCCTTCTCTGGGATGGAGAAGGGGGCGATAAAAGAGAGCTTGAAAAAAAGAAACAAGATATAGAATGAGATTTTAAATAGAGCATCTAAAGAAGCTTTGAAGAGATCTGAAAGAGGGCAACGCACCAGGGATTGGGAATTAAGGATAGGGGGTGGAGGAAAAGAACGGCTTTTCGATCTCTGCGTTTTATCAGAAACCCTGGAAAGGGAAGGGTTTTGTGATTCGCCGAGGGTAGGTGAGGCTCAGAGCAAAGCACCGGCTGGAGAGCAAGGCGGCGAGCAGAGTGGGCCTCACGAGTTTGAATGGAGTTGCATTGCATACCCAATTGCTGTCGGTTTTTTTTTTTTTTTTTTCAAAACAGTATTTCATTTCATATACCTCAAACGTGAATACAGTCAGACATATCAAAGAAAAGTAAACAAAATAAGGCATATGGAACACCATCTAAACTAGACCAGAAGACCTCCCCAGTATGCTGGGCAACATAAGAGGCGACCTAGTCTGCTGCACTGTTCGTCTTTCGGTAAGCATGGATAATCTGATAGGAGATCAGCTCCGCACCAAACTACGAGTGTCCCGTATCAGAGGGTGACCATCCCCATACGTGTCTACACCTCGTATCCAGTCAAACACTGTAGAACAGTCACCCTTGAGAATAAGTCTGTCAGCCCCCAACACTTGTCTTATATACAAAACGCCCTCCCAAGCAGCCTGCAGCTCTGCTTCCACAGTCGAACAGCCAAGTATGCTCCGTCCCCCAGCAATGATAAAACTGCCCCTATGGTTCTTGATCACGAAACCCACGCCCCCAGAGGCGTCATTCTCCACCATGCCACCATCGAAATTCATCTTAAGATAATCAGATGGTGGGGATACCCAAGTGAAGTAAGTGAACCTGGACGCTATTGGTGTCGTTTTCATAGGGCTCCTTTGGTTCGCGAAAAAGGAAAGGAGAAAAGTATGATTAACGAGAAAGTAAAAAATATTTTTTATTTAATTAAAGTTTTTTAAAAAAACAAAAAATTATATTTTCGAAGAATATGATTTTTATGTTTAATGAATTTTTTTTCGAAGAATATGATTTTTAGATATAATTTTTTTAAAAAAATATCAACCAAACATAAATCTTCTGAAAATCTTTCATTTTTCTATAGCAAAAATATTTTTTCAAAAAAATTTTAAATTTATTTTTCAAAAATTATATTTTTATAATATATATATATATATATTTTTTCGCGAACCAAACTACCCCTAGGAGTTACATGTCGTTTGGTAGCAGAAGATTGGGCCCCTTAGCGTACATTCGTCACCAGTTCCCGCACATCCACGGGATTCAGGCGCGGGTGGTTCTATATACACCCCCCCTATTGGGGTGGTTCTATATACACCCCCCCTATTGCTCAGGACACCCCCCAAAAATTAAAAAAAAATTAAATACTCTCTACACCCCCCCATTTGCTAAGGACACCCCTAAAAAATTAAAAATTCCTAAATTACCCCCCACCCTCGGGTAGTTCTAAATACACCCCCCCGATTGCTCAGGACACCCCCCAAAAATTAAAAAAAAATTAAATACTCTCTACACCCCCCCATTTGCTAAGGACACCCCTAAAAAAATAAAAAATCCTAAATTACCCTTCACCCTCCCCACCCCCTCACCTAAATTGCTCTCTACACCCCCCAAACCCCCCCCAACCCCGCTCTTCCCCTCCAAAACTCCACTCCAGCCGGCTTCTTCCTTCCGCCCAAAAAACTTCGCCTCAAGCACCTCAAGCACCTCGCCGGCGGCCAAACCCCCTCCGTCTCCCCCTTCTCCCTCGCCCAAAACCCCCCCGTTCCCCCTTCTCCCTCTCGTCGCCGGCATTCTCCCCTTCTCCCTCTCGTCGCCGGCATTCTCCCGGAACCACCTCCCCGGCCATCTCCCGAGCAACGAGCACCTCGCCGGCGCCTCCACGACCACGTCGAGGTAGCTCCCCGCCCCCCCGCCTCCAGTGCTCCGTTCGGCACTGGATCGCCGAACAGAAGGGTTCTGTTCGGCTGAACAGTGCCGAACAGAAGCCCTCTGTTCGGCAACACTCAACCGAACAGAAGCCTTCTGTTCGGCTGCACGGTGCCAAACAGAAGCCTTCTGTTCGGCTGCACAGTGCCGAACAGAATGGTTCTGTCCGGCTCTGAGCAGCCGAACAGAAGCCTTCTGTTCGGCTCTGTGCAGCCGAACAGAAGCCTTCTGTTCGGCACTGTGCAGCCGAACAGAAGGCTTCTGGTGCGTGCCGTGCTGAATTTTGTGCCGAACATTTATGTATGCAATTGAATTATTTTCTTTGATATAGCCTAACATTGAATTTCTATATTTTCAGACATGGATCCCCGTCCCGCCAGAGTTAGACCTACGGCGTCAGCTAGGAGACGTCGTGCTAGGATTGCTTCTCCCGAGCCTGCTCATATGCCATCGGACTCTCCTGAGTCAGAGCATGATGATATGCCCGCTAGGGGCGAAGACGATGAGTCCGTTGGACCATGTCCAGGAGGTCCAGAGGATGAGTCCGTCCTGATCAGTTTCAGGACGCATATAGCAGCTTCCATCTGGAGGCAACAGGTATTGTTTATTTGTTATAGCATTATATTTTGTTTATTGATGTTTTATAAAGTAGTAGTAATTATACATTTATATTACAGGAACGAGCTCCACTAAAGTGCATGAACCATACTGCCAAGGTTGGTGAATGGAAGTGGTGGTCTTCAAACCAACCAAATACCAGGTTCAGAGCACTATTGAGGCAGTCGGGCCTCGTAGAGTTAGTACAGTGCTCTTATCGATTCATCGATAAGATTCTGATTTCGGGCTTCGTAGAGAGATGGCAGCCCGAGACGAACACCTTCCATATACCATTTGGCGAGATCACTATCACGTTGGATGATGTATCCGCCATTTTAGGGATTCCTGTCGCAGGTTCCTCAGTATCAGTTTCTCCTGAGAGGATGAGTGATCGGGATGCTGAGGAGCTACTTGTGGAGTTGTTGGGGGTGTCAGCTGGAGACGCGCGTCAGGAGGTACTGTCATCGCGCGGTCAGTCTGTGAGGATGGAGTGGCTGAGGACTCAGTTTCACTCTGTATCTGATAGAGACAGGCAGCAGAGGATAGAGTGTGCAGCACGAGCCTATTTGTTATTTTTGTTAGGCTGCACACTCTTTGCTGATAAGAGTGGGACCAGGGTGCCTATAGCGTATCTGTGTTTACTGCGGGATCTGGATAGGGTGAGCACATATGCCTGGGGTACAGCTGCCTTAGCATATTTGTATCGGCAGTTGGGGATTGCGTCGAGGTCATCAGTGAGACAGATCAGTGGTTATATGACGCTTCTGCAGGCATGGATTTATGAGCATTTTCCAGCACTCAGTCCTCACCCGTCGCTCGAGTATACTGATGCCAGTCCCCGCGTGCACCGCTGGATGCCCGGTACTCCATCCCGTACCACGATGGACCATTTAGTGGTTCTACGTGAGTCATTGGACCTTTTGAGCATCGATGAGGTACGTATCATATTACCATTTGCTTATGTTTGTCAGTACATTTAATATGCGATATAGTATAAAACTGAAATGGACCTTTTGTTTTACAGGTTATTTGGGATCCCCATCATCGGCTTCGGGGAGATCGCCCATATATACCCGTCGCATTTTTTAGTGGCTCCATCAAGTGCCTTGATATCGTAGAACCCTATCATCCAGAAAGGGTTCTTAGACAGTTTGGTCGTATTCAGACCATCCCTCGAGCGCCACTAGCCCCTACGCGAGCCAACAGAGGTTCCACAGCAGGCTCGTACCGGATACATTACTCCTATATGGATCAGCTTTGGGAGCGGTGGGAGGACCACGTGCTGAGCCAGGCGAGCAGGAGCCACCCAGTTACCCGGCCATCAGACAGCGTACCGGGATACATGGAGTGGTATCTCCGTATCACGCACGTTGCAGTTCAGCCTCCTCATCTGCGCTCGAGTACTCATTCTGGAGCTAGGGGAGGTCATGATGATGCTGACATGCACCGGCGGCGTAATGCAGCTGCACTCGGTATCAGTACCGACATTGTACGGATGGGTCCCTCAGAGGCTACGTCACTAGGTACCGGGCACCTATATAATGCTATTTCTCAGATGCATCAGGTACTTCTGGGTGATGAGCCTGGCCCGAGTACATCACCCTCTCATTCGGATCCAGGACCCTCTCATTCGGACGTACAGCAGTACACGCGTCGACGATGGCGTCATAGGGATTGATGATGGAGCCTTTGTAATCTTTGTAAAGCCTTTGATATTAATGAAAAATATATATTTTTGGTACATTTACGTGTAATCTTTGTAAAGCCTGGCCCGTTCTATTTTACACAAATATAACAGTGCACATAACAATCAATCTAACAATGCGAAGACAGATATTTTTTGATTTATATTGATGATGGAGTTTCAAAAATTGTACATATATAAACAATCAATCTAACTCTACTGTCTTGCCTCCACCTCCCCCTGAGGAGATGGAGTCCCGTGGGGGGTTTGACCCTGAATCTGATACGACTGATGTTCTGCCTCCACCTCCCCCTGAGGTACCTCCAAATGTTGTTCCAATCAAAGCTGACCCTGGACAAAGTTTCCCTCCAAAAAAGGCAGCAAAGCCTAAGAGGGTGCCAGTGGCAAGACCTGGCCTTGCAAGGAGAGGGCAGCCGATTAACCTCTTAACCAAGAACATCACAGAGCCCTCTTTTCCAACAAATGTGTTAATCATCTGCTCAAGCTTGTCACCGTTAAGTTCTTGTACATCAGAAAGGTCTATTAGTTCCCCTGTTTGATTTGTTTGCTCCCACCAGCTCTTAAGTATGTTTCTGTTTACATCTGAAATCTCAACGGAAACAACAGTCGTTATATGTATTCCCAGCTGATGATGGAGTTTCACAGTACATGACTCTAAGAGCCCCAAAAAATTTACAACTTTCAAAAATTGTACATATATAAATAATCAATCTAACTCTACTGTCTCGCTAATTATAACATTAGGTGAGATGCTCTCTTTGAACTGTTGAATCCGTGCTTCATATGAATTTTCCCATCCGGTAGCACAAGGAAGATGATATTTTCGCCAGTTGGTCGCTACTGGCGGAACGGGATGTCCCGGCAACAAGAACACCTTCAAAATTAGAAATAAGAAAATATTAATAGCTACAAAATTATAAATAAGCAAAATTAAATAAGCAAAATTAAATATTCGCAAGTGTTGTGAACGTAGTACCTCAACAAAATGATTTCCATTTACGAATCCGATAGCGATATCTTTGCGGGATAGAAGAGATACTGGCACAGAACGGAGAGGTAGGAAGGTCAGACATTGTTGCAACGAGAGATGGTATAGGACAACATTATAGCAGGATGCTATAAGATGACCCATGTCCGGCATAGTCATCCATCTGTCATATGGTGGACAATCATCATAATATGATAATGCATGAGTGATCTCAGCAATCGTCCCTTCCACACCATATAATGTGCGATAGTGGTCCGAATGACATTGCAACTCTTGCAATAAATCCTTCCTAACACGCACCCAGTCATCTTCTCCAAATCCCAGTAAGTCAGCTATTGCCCTAAATCCGCAATTCCCATCAGCTTTTACATCCTTGATATGCTGGATGTATGGTCTCAAGGCAGAAGGAATAGCATCAATATAGATAATGGGCGTATGTGACTGGGCTCTAGTACGAAAAATCTGCAAATAATATCAAATGATAGAAAATATGTAACAATGGCAGAACATGTCCCGTATCGGCACATCTCGGCACGGCACATCCCGTATCGGCACATCTCGGCACGGCACATCCCGTATCGGCACATCTCGGCACGGCACGTCCCGACATGTCCCGTATCGGCACATCTCGGCACGGCACGTCCCGACATGTCCCGTATCGGCACATGACATACCGGCACGGCACGGACCGTCCCGTAGACGTTGTGATACCTATTGTAAGGAAATAAATATTTGGTACTTACCTTTTGCTTGGGCCGTCTCTTTTGAATCTGAGTAGATGGATTGCGGATGGTAACTTTCTCAACACCAGGTGAATAACTATCCTGTCCAGATAGAACCAACTCAAACGCAGACGGGTCACGTCGAGTAGACGTATCAACCTTCAGTGAAGCGCGCCCACGTGAACCGGTCTTCCGTTTTGCAGGCTCTAAAAGAGGTGTACTATCTGGACTTGCAATCTCTCGTAACTTCTTGATCATCTGCAATTGAGAAGCCCCATCTAACTTCTTGAATCGTAGCGCAATCAAATCTAACTCTGCATCACAACTCAACTGAATTGGCTGCACGGGGGGGGTAAGCAGAATATCAAGTTTCCTCCAATGAGGATCTATGCAGTCGAGAGGAATGGGCCGACCTTCCACCCTGTACCGCGCAATCTGGTGAGCACATGGTATACCATGTGTGCGTCGAATAGCGCACCCACAATTTGAATCATCAAACCCAACTGAATTGGCTCGTTTCGATTGGGCGAGGACATGATTTAACGCACTTATAGATATGAAACCTCGCAACTCTTTGAATTCAGCTGGCTTGAAGTTGTGCTGCACTACCAATAAACTCTTCTCCAATGAGGCTTTAACGGAGCTGTGCTGCAACTCAATCAATCCATGTATTCTAGTCCAAGATGACTCGAAACTTCCTTGGCTTGATCCAAGCTGCTTTTTGAGCTTTGCATGTGCACTCTCGACCCTAGTAAACAAATGAAAGTTAGATATAAGAATTGAGGCAAATTAAATTTAAATGAGTCTTTATTTGTGATACCTATTTGTCGTCACATTTCCGTAGTGCCTGCATGTATCAGTCCACGCCGCAACAAATCTTTCCTTGTATTTGCTCAGCCAAGTATCTGACACATACTGTAGTGCATCTGGATAGGTACCGAACTCTCTCTGCAGTGCACTCCAGCGATCATTATACTCGTCTTCCGTGGAGGACAGCACTAGTACATTCCAACTCATAATAAATTTATCCCATTTCTCCTTCAATTCGAAAAATTTTTTGCACTTGGCCAAAACATTCCTACTAATATGCCATCTACATAATAAATGTCTAGCAGTAGGAAATACTCTATGAATTGCATTCATCAAAGCCAAGTCTCTATCTGTAACAATCAACTCAGGCAAAACATCATCAGCTATGACACTGCGCAATCTCTCTAATGCCCAAGTATAGCTTTCTTCCCCCTCAGAATTTAAGTATACAAAAGCAACTGAAAATGTCATGTCAGTAGATGTCACCCCCACAATCTCTAAGAGCGGAAGACGATACCTATTCGTCTTGTACGTGCAATCCATTATCAACACACGGGGAAATGCACGGAACAAATCAATGCTGCCAGGGTGTGCCCAAAATAAGTCATGCACAACATCCGTATTAGTACAATTCCTATGCCACTCAATATATTTAGCCTCTGATAATTTACCTAATAGATGTTGCATTTCAGACCTCCCGGCTTTCTCTGCAACCTTAAACCGTTGACGTACATTGTAGATAGTCTTGATAGTCGTAACATTGAGGGCATCTCTTTCCTTCAATGTGGATAATATGTCCTTTGGACGAACCAAACTCTTCGACATATCCACTAACAATTCCGTCTCCTGCTCAGATAATCTCCCTGCATATGAGTGCCCCTCCAGATTCTCTGCAGCGGGATGATTATGCACTCCACATACGACCAGTAATATCCAATCATCCGCAGTATCCAATTTCTTTCCTCTTAATGCAAAAGGGCATCCACACTTCTTTGTCCCACAGGCAGTCTTTATTCGCTTTTCTTTTGTGGTTCGGTACGTCCCACCCCTCTCACAACCTAACGTAATTCTGGGTTTCTTAGAAATGGTACCTGCATCGGATGATTTGATTACAACAACAAAACCATTTCGCCTCCCAGCTTCACGACACCAATTACACAAGTCCTCTCTACTCTTGAAGATCTATACATTAAACAATTTATATAAGTACACAGTTGTAAAAATAGCTCGCTAAACTAATACAAAATTGCACAATATATTATAATACCTCGTAAGTTGTAAATTCGCTTGTGTAATCCAGTACAAATTCTGATCCAATTATACTCGATTCGGTTGTAGCATAGCCCTACATATAAAATAATTTATCACCAAGAATTGATGAATCAGAGGATCTGTTCGGCACAAAATTCAGCACGGCACGCGATTTGGCACGAGAAGGCTTCTGTTCGGCTGCAGAGTGCCGAACAGAAGCCTTCTGTTCGGCTGCAGTGTGCCGGACAGAAGCCTTATGTTCGGCACTGTGCAGCCGAACAGAAGCCTTCTGTTCGGTAGAGCGTTGCCGAACAGAAGGCTTCTGTTCGGCACTGTGCAGCCGAACAGAAGCCTTTTGTTCGGCGATCCAGTGCCGAACGGAGCACGAACCGTGAAAAAAAAAAACTTTCGAAACAAGGTGGAACACGTACCTTTGCGGCCGATTCTTCGTCCCAAATCACTAGTTGCTTGTCCATGCTTCGAATGGGGCTTAAATCTCCTTCAAAGATCGCCTAAACGATGTAAATGGATCGAGGGGTTTAAGGGGGGTTTGAGGGGTGGTTTTTTTTTTCCTTTTCAAAACGAAACGGAGGAGGAGACGGAGGAGGAGGAAGGGGGGTGTACTGAGAAAATTTCAAGGGCAATATGGTAATTACACTAAAGGTTAGTTTGGGTATTTTTTTTTGGTTTTTGGGGGGTGTCCTGAGCAATCGGGGGGGTGTATTTAGAACTACCCCCCACCCTCCCCACCCCCTCACCTAAATTGCTCTCTACACCCCCCAAACCCCCCCCCACCCCACTCTTCCCCTCCAAAACACCTCGCCAACGCCCAAAACCCCCCGTTCCCCCTTCTCCCTCTCGTCGCCGGCATTCTCCCGATCTCCGACCACCTCGCCGGCTTCTTCCGGAACCACCTCGCCGGCTTCTCCCGAAATTTTTTTTTTCACGGTTCGTGCTCCGTTCGGCACTGTATCGCCGAACAAAAGGCTTCTGTTCGGCTGAACAGTGCCGGACAGAAGCCTTCTGTTCGGCACTGTGCAGCCGAACAGATCTGTTCGGTTGAGGGTTGCCGAACAGAAGGCTTCTGTTCGGCACTGTTCAGCCGAACAGAAGCCTTTTGTTCGGCGATCCAGTGCCGAACGGAGCACGAACCGTGAAAAAAAAAAATTTCGGGAGAAGCCGGCGAGGTGGTTCCGGGAGAAGCCGGCGAGGTGGTCGGAGATCGGGAGAATGCCGGCGACGAGAGGGAGAAGGGGGAACGGGGGAGGAGGGGTTTAAGGGGGGTTTGAGGGGTGTTTTTTTTTTTCTTTTCAAAACGAAACGGAGGAGGAGGAAGGGGGGGTGTATGAGAAAATTTCAAGGGCAATATGGTAATTACACTAAAGGTTAGTTTGGGTTTTTTTTTTTTGGTTTTTGGGGGTGTCCTGAGGGGGGGTGTATATAGAACTACCCCCCCTATTGCTAAGGACACCCCCCAAAAACCAAAAAAAAATACCCAAACTAACCTTTAGTGTAATTACCATATTGCCCTTGAAATTTTCTTAGTACACCCCCCCTTCCTCCTCCTCCGTTTCGTTTTGAAAAGCAAAAAAAAAAACACCCCTCAAACCCCCCTTAAACCCCTCGATCCATTTACATCGTTTAGGCGATCTTTGAAGGAGATTTAAGCCTCATTCGAAGCATGGACAAGCAACTAGTGATTTGGGACGAAGAATCGGCCGCAAAGGTACGTGTTCCACCTTGTTTCGAAATTTTTTTTTTTCACGGTTCGTGCTCCGTTCGGCACTGGATCGCCGAACAAAAGGCTTCTGTTCGGCTGAACAGTGCCGAACAGAAGCCTTCTGTTCGGCAACCCTCAACCGAACAGAAGCCTTCTGTTCGGCTGCACAGTGCCAGAAGCCTTCAGAAGGCTTCTGTTCGGTTGAGGGTTGCCGAACAGAAGGCTTCTGTTCGGCACTGTTCAGCCGAACAGAAACCTTTTGTTCGGCGATCCAGTGCCGAACGGAGCACGAACCGTGAAAAAAAAAAAATGCCGGGGGGGGGGGGAGCTACCTCGAGGTGGTCGTGGAGGCGCCGGCGAGGTGCTCGTTGCTCGGGAGATGGCCGGGGAGGTGGTTCCGGGAGAAGCCGGCGAGGTGGTCGGAGATCGGGAGAATGCCGGCGACGAGAGGGAGAAGGGGGAACGGGGGGGTTTTGGGCGTTGCCGAGGTGCTTTGGGCGGAACAGTTCAAAGGGAGACGGAGGGGGTTTGGCCGCCGGCGAGGTGCTTGAGGCGAGGTTTTTTGGGCGGAAGGGAGAAGCCGGCGGGTGTTTTGGAGGGGAAGAGCGGGGTGGGGGGGGTTTGGGGGGTGTAGAGAGCAATTTAGGTGAGGGGGTGGGGAGGGTGGGGGGTAATTTAGGAATTTTTAATTTTTTAGGGGTGTCCTTAGCAAATGGGGGGGGTGTAGAGAGTATTTAATTTTTTTTTAATTTTTGGGGGGTGTCCTGAGCAATAGGGGGGGTGTATATAGAACCACCCTTCAGGCGCGGATACAGCTCTAAGACCGCATAACTGGATGTAGCCAATAAGCGGCGAGATATAGTCCTCTCTTGTAGGACACGCGTCGAAACATCGCTGGGTTGGAAAGGATCTTTCCAGACGGTCTTGGAGGTTGGCGGGGCAATTACTCCCAGTCCCAGGTCCCATCTCGACCTGCGAACTCCAAAAACCCTACCGATCGGCCCGCGTACCATACCCACCATCTCAGCTCCTTGCTCGCTCTTCTTTCGATTCCCATTTTCTTTCTCTATTTCGATGCTGATTGATCTAGTCTGAAGCTTTATATCAATCTTTATGTAATTAATTTTTGGGTAGGGAGCTTGGAATTCCTGGGGATATTGGCTTCTGGGTTCTTGCTCTCTCTATTTCGCATAAGCTTTCTGTGATCTTTTTGGTGTTTTAATAGCAAAACCCCTCTCCGACTTGCTAAGTTTTGCAGCGGAAGTGAGCGATGGAAGTGTAAGTTTGTGATCTATCTTCTTCTTTTTTCTCTCAAAGATCTATTCTTTTTTGGGGTTTTAGGTTGTTTTCCATCTCTGAGTGGATTTGTGCTTCTTCTTGTAGAGTTGCTTCGGCTCCCGGGAAGGTCTTGATAACTGGGGGGTACCTCATTCTCGAGAGGCCCAATGCAGGGATTGTTCTTAGTACGAATGCCCGGTTCTATGCGATGGTTAAGCCGCTGCTCGAGGAGGTCCAGCCGGAGAGTTGGGCTTGGGTGAGTTTTTCCTTCTCATAATTCGAAAAATATTGGATCTTTGGTACTGTTCCTAAATTAGGAGTGGGAAAAGTTCCAACTTGACCCGTGACGACAAGGAGATCAATCTATTGCTGCTGCATTTGCTACTCTTCTTGTTTCAGCTGTGAGATTTGGAGGTTTTCTGCGTTAAGGGGAAAAAAGAACACCAGTCGGTAGCCTTGTTTAGAAAATTTATTGTTTTCTTTAATTGTGTTTAGGTTCTTGATGGGGGGAAGAATTCAACCTTAGCGACTTATACAATAGATCAAGGGTCAAGGTCTATTGTTTACTATAAGGAGATGATGGGTTTTCTATTTCTTTTTCTCCTTCCCCTCATTTTCCCCCTCATAAGAACCGATCTCAAAACTGTTGAGTGTTGTCAAACTTTTCATTAACTTCTGACTGGGGATTGAGGGATTTATATATTTTTAATCAAATTTCACAAAAATGAATGATGACAGAGCATTGCATGGTCAGTAACTGATATGTAGATTGCTAGATTGATTAAGATTTCCTCATTAAGTTGTTAAAAGGACAATTTTGATATTGGAAAACAAATTTTAGGCATTTTGTCTCGCTTCTTTTGCACTGTTGGAGAAAAGCGTCAAGCATTGAGACTGGAAATGGCCATTAGAAGAGATAGTTGGGTTTTTCATGACCATTTACAGCTATGTTTCTTCTTTCAGTGCTTCACACGATACTTACTTCAAATTGTTGTTATTCATTCAGGACAGAGTGAACCATAGTTTTAGGTGGTCATGCTAAAAAGGAATACAAAGAATCTGGTAAATGATAAATGTTATAAGGGTCATATAATTTGAATTTTGCATGCTTTAATCACTATCTGAAAATGATCATGCTGTTAGAGCATTTCTCAGCAAAGAGCAATTTCTTTGATGTTTAATTTGCTCATTCTTGATAAGCTTGATGCTTTAGTAGAAGTACAAATTTTATCGTTTTTTTCTTTTTTATGTTGTTAGAGGATTTCAATGCCAATGAGCCATTTCTTTAAATTTTAATTTGCTTATTTCATCTTACAGGCATGGACAGATGTGAAAGTAACATCTCCCCAGCTTTCTAGAGAAACAACCTACAAGTTGTCACTCAAGAACTCAACCCTTCAGTGCATCTCTTCGAGGTATGTCTCCATTGGATTGAGTTATTTGTTGCAAATGGCTGTTATTTGTTGTAATTTTTAATCTATTATATTTGTTATGCGCATATGAGCATGCTTGCAGCTGTTGGCATCGGATAATGAAAAAATGTGTGCATTCATAATTTACTGAACAAACATGCAGATTGGATTAATAATGTGGATGGAGATGCTTTGTTAGTATTTTGCAATAAATCAGGATTCCGCTCTGCATTCATGATTAACAGAATGTTAATGTTCTCTCCTTTGAAGTTGTACAGGGAAGGAGCTAGGCACTGGACCATGCATTGGTCTTGACATAACATAGCACAAAACATGAAGAAAAATAAGAAAAGGGGCACTTAAAGCATTACTTGATCTTGTTGCATGTAAGAACTATGAAAGGTTTGCTAAAATGTAGGGTGTTAACTTCCTAAAGAACATATGGGGAATTTTCTTGATCTGTTCCTACTTATACGATCAATTTAGCAAGGCTTAACACCATCAAGTAGCAGACAGCCTATGTTCAGAAGGACTTTATCACTGTACTGAATCTTCTATAAGAGTCACTAATTATTATTTGCATAAGCTGTATACAAGGATGACTTCTCTTCTTTTTTATCAAATATGGCTCATTTGCGTTATCCTCAATGTCACATATAACCTGGTTCTCCATACTTTCTAAGTTCATCTACTTTAGCATCTTCTTGCATTCTAGGTTTTTATATGGTTAAGTGACATTAATTCTCAAGCAGGTGTTTCTTGATCCCAGAGCCTTGGGTCACAGTCTTGTAGTTCTTTCAGATTCATATTCATAGTGTCTGGTCATCTTTGTTGACAGCTGCTATGTCATGTTATTTCATATCATCCACTCTTTTCTTAAGAGGTGATTGCTTAGATGAGGTCTTCATGTTACAACATACAATTGCGTGCTTGTAGGACCAAGTTGATTCATGGATGTGTTGCTGGCCAGCATTGCACGTGCTGTGTCATGCTGATCCAGTGCCAGTGCCAATATTGGGTCGATAAGAATTTGTATTTTCCAGAAATGGCCTGATTTATTGTCGTTTTTCAGAGTCAGGCCTTTCTTTTTCTTTCTTTCTTTCTTTGCAGGAATGGCCTAGTTAGAAGATTTTCAGGCACTTGTGCTCCTGGCCTTATGATCACGCTCCTGCCTGTGAATGTGCATTGCACACTCAACAATTACATGCATGCAGTATTAAAAAGATGCACTTCATATATATAATAAAAAAATCATTCACTATCAAATTAAGGGCATTCGCTATAAAAGGTTTTGTGCACTAAACTACAGTTGGACATCCGGCTAGATTGTATCATCTGGGTTCAGGACAAAAACATCCAAAAATTTTAAAAGTGGTTCATCCTGAAAAAGGAAAAATTAAAGTTGGACCTAATCTGCAAAAATTAAAACAAAGTGGCTTCAATCTGCAGGCTCCCCTTAAATATGATTTGAAGCTTAATGTGATTTACAAACTTCTAGAAATGTCATTAGTTACAAGAATCCTGTTGAACAGTATTCATGTATGGATCTAAGTAAAATGCCATGTTGCTGTGATAGGTATTAACAGTTAACAAGTGGGAGTGTTTAGAAGAGGTTGTGTGACACCTAACTGGATAGGAGCTTCAAGATCCTAAATAGAAGAGGTTGTGGCACGCTTCTGGGGTTCCATATAACTCTAGCACTATATTTAGCTCAAGTATGTGGAATAGAGCTTCTTGTTCATAGTTATTTTCTAACTTATTAGTAGAGAGGGGCCATGATCAATTTTGTTGCCATCAAGGCCTCCATACCTATATGGAAGAGGCATTTATGCTGGTTTATAATGAAGCAATATGAATCTTCTTTTTTTAAGAGTTTTATCAGTAACAATTGCAACTGTTCATATTGTTTATCAGTGCAACCATTTTGAATTTGTAGCTTGATCATGGGCAGAATCCACTATGGAGCTGCCCAATTTTTCCAACAGAGAATCATATGAAGACTTTAGTGACTCTTTTATGGCCTTGAAATATCAGGGACTCGACAAACCCTTTTGTGGAACAGGCTGTACAATATGCTGTAGCAGCTTCTAAAGTGATATTCGTTGACAAGGAGAAGAAGGATGCATTAAATAAACTTCTTTTGCTAGGTAGTTTAAGTGTTTTTTCTTACTTTTATTCTTCTCTGTTTGCAGTTCATCTATATTGTGCATGCCTTGGTTGTTACCATTTTAGGCATAGCATAGTTTTTGGTTTCACATGTCTAAGTTTTACATGGGTCGTTGCAGGTCTTGATATCACAATCTTAGGTAGCAATGACTTCTATTCTTATAGAAATCAGGTACGTTGCTCTCCTGTTTGCCTTTATTGATTTATCCATTTTCTTTAATATATTAAATTATCACATGACCGTAAAGACTTTCATTTTTTACTTGTTAATTTGTTTGATTTCTTTTTAAATGTGATTTTGAGATACATGAAGTGTATGTTTCCTGTTTCTGCTACCCTCTGTCATGCAAAGTTTTATGATGTTTCTTTATTTTAGTCAAGCATCTGTAACTAGTATGATGTTCTTAGCTGATATATTTCAAATGATTCCAAAATTGAGTTGTGTGTGAATTTTTCTTTTTAGATTGAAGCACGTGGACTGCCTTTAACTCCGGATGCACTGGCTTCACTTCCACCTTTTTCTTCAATTATGTTTAATTCAGAAGCTTCCAATGGAACAATTTCTGGAGAGAGATGCAAACCTGAGGTTGCAAAAACTGGACTTGGCTCATCAGCTGCAATGACAACGTCAGTGGTTGCAGCTCTACTTCACTATCTTGGAGTTGTTAATCTTCCATTTTCAGCAAAAAGTCTTCCCGAAGGGAATACAAATAATTCAGATCTTGATTTAGTACATGTTATAGCTCAAAGTGCTCATTGTATAGCTCAAGGGAAAATTGGCAGTGGTTTTGATGTCAGTGCTGCTGTCTATGGTAGTCAACGCTATGTCAGATTTTCTCCTGCAGTTCTTTCTTCTGCTCAGGTTTTCTCTTGCTGCATCTCTTCTGCCTACTTGATTTTATGTGTGAGTTGCGGATATGATTCATTTTAGCTATAAAAACTCTTGAGGTTTGTCCTTTTACTTGATTCTTGAAGTCACCTGGTTGCTGTTTTAATCAATTCTATCGTCTACCGGTTCTTTGCTCTTTTTGGGTTTACCTAGTATTTCATGTTTTGCTGATTTTAAGGGAGGCTCTTGTTTGAGGATGACCAATCTGACTTGGAAATTCTGATGTAAGAAAAGGCTTCTTGCATTGCTGTTTAGGAACCATGCTGTAGTGAAGTAAAACATATTATTATTTTATGTTTATTGAGAGATGGATATAAACTCAGGTCCTCTGTTACCAGCAGGCAGTCATTATCATTCATCTGAATACTGTTTCTCATGAGGCAAATGATACGGCTCAGTTCCAGTTGCATGAACAAAAAAGCCTACAGAGATCCTGATCTGCCATCTACAGGGGCCTTTGATTACTTCTTAATACAAGCATGTCTGTATGCATCACCGGCTTCAATTTTTGTCAAGTACGACACCATATATGAGAGTATACAGAATGGCTAATGGCAGATTGGAGTTCCTGTACAGAAACTTCCCTGCCTGCATTGGGGAGCTAAACCTTGTCCTCCAATCATGCAAAAACATCTGAACCTGTTCGCTATGTCAGAAAGGGGTAGCTACATACAAACTGAAAAGTCACTGTAATTGTAACATAAGCAAAAGTTGATTCAATCCACTACCAATAAAGATATTGTTTGAGTTGTTTTATGAATAAAGTTGATTTGTGTTATGACAGAAGGATCTTTAATTTGCTTTTGTGTGTTGGCTGCTTGATCTGTACAGCATAGGCGTATTTTAGGTGATGTAATGATTTTGTTAGCTCTTACATTGCTTGCAAACCTATTTATTTAGTCTAAATAAGGTTCACATTGGTCATAAGAAAGATAAAGAACTTATGTTCTCTGTTGCGAAACTACAGGTTATTGGAGGGAAGTGTTTGCAAGAAGTAGTCACTGATATTCTTCAAGAGAAGTGGGATCATCAGAAGTTTCACTTTTCTTTGCCTCCGCTCATGACCCTTGTAAGTTCAGCAACTTCCTGAATACCTGCATAGTGACTAAACTCCAGAATTTCTTAAATGATGAAAGCTCTTTTCATGTCTGTGAGTTAAATTTTTGGAGGAGCATGGCCATTTCTATTTCTAATTTTCTTGGAAGTTGCAAGAGCCTACATAATTCATGCTTCTTTCTACTCCGAGAGCATGGTTTGTTTGCTCATATATGAATGAATTTGCTAGTTTCACGTCACATGCGCTTCTCTTTATGGCTGGGTTAAGACTTAAGATTTCATATAGTGGTATGGTGCTTTTTGCAGCTACTGGGAGAACCTGGTACTGGAGGTTCATCTACTCCATCAATGGTGGGTTCTGTGAAGCAGTGGCAGAAGTCTGATCCTCAGAAATCGCTAGAAACATGGAAAAAGTTAGCATATGCTAATTCAGTGCTTGAGGCACAACTCAAAAGTTTAAACAAATTAGCAGAGGATCACTGGGATACTTACAGACATACTTTAGCTGTTTGCAGCGGCTGTGGACATGAGAGGGTAACCTTTTTGTTATCCATTCATTTTCCCCATTAGATTAGCTAGTCTAGTTTGTGTTCCTTTCGAATTTGAGTAAACCTTCGGCATTTAATATTTTGTCTTTTATTTTTTTAGCTTTCGAATATTTTCCAATCTCAATCACATTTCTTTGTACCCACTAAATTATTATCTTTTAAGTGATAATTTGAATTAACCGAAATATAAATATATTGTATTTAGATTCTTCTTTGAAAATTTGAGATCTCATAAATAACAAATATAAGAATTCTAATGATAGGACAAAATACAGTTTCCTTTTGGGGAAGGTATATGCGACTTTTTATTCCAATAGAATTTAATATTTGAGAAAAAAAGCTGCTATTCTGCTTCTTCACTGGACTGGTGGCTTTACAGATTGAGGTTCTGCAGGATATTAAATCAGATATATACTGGAATTAACAACTGTTTTAACCCCTTGCTATCCTATATCAACAACCTTAGATTGTTTTGTTTTCGTATATAAATGACAAATGAAGAGCTATCATGGGTTGGTAGGTTGGGTATAGGTCCGCATAAAATAAATGGGATGGATATGTGTTTACTTTCCGGAACCTGATTTTTAGGGGTTTGGGTATGGATTGAGGGTTTTTTGACCCAAGTGTAGTTTGACTCAACCAGTAACTGACCTGACCATAGCCACCCCCAATTATAGCTGGACTTACTTTTACCCTGTCTGGTTGGGGTCATGAGAGGGAGGATGGATGGGGTTGGAAGGAGGGATGACCCCCATCCACCGTTTGGTTCAAAAAATCTCAGAAAGGATGGATGAAAGGAGGGATTGCCTATCCATCCTGGCCCACTAGTTTTCATCCTCCTAAATTGGGAGGATGCAATGAAGGATGGATGGAGCATGTGAGGGATGAGTTTCTACGTTGATAAAATTACCCCCATTAATTTTTTGACAAAATCCTAACACTTCTCTACTTTTTTTTAGTAAAGTTAAATTAAACAGATAAATATAAAAAGGAAAAAAATATATTCTCTTTTCATTCATTTTATTTATTTATTTATTTCATTCTACGTATACTAATAACTCTATACCATTAAACTTTATTACTAATTATTTTAATTTTAGCATGTAGTTTCCATAATTATAACTAAATAATTAGAATTGTCTTCTATTTTTCTATTTATATTCACTATTTTTAGTTAACTATTATATAAAATTAATTAACTATTTAAATTAAATTATAAATTAATTAGTTATTTTTAATATATACAAATAAATTAAAACCATATATGATTAATATATAAAATTCTTTATTTAATTAAATTAATTAAAATATTTATATAATTTTATATAATTATAATTATAAAGATTATAATTTTATATTGCCCTACTTCTTTAGTATAAATAAGTGTTATAAATTGATAGTAATGATACCTTTGTATCTAAAGGTGGTTTAGTAGAAATGCCATACAAATATCATTCATCCTCTCTTACATTCCTCCTATACCAAACATATAAAGGAATCATTCCCATCCATCCTTCCATATCTCACCAAACACACAGGATGATGGATAGAAGACCCATTCATCCTCTCTATTATCCATTCTTCCTCCAATCCATCCTTTGTACCAAACAGAGGGTTATGGTCATACTATGCTAAAAGCAGTGAACTGATTTATTTATAGTGGATGGAACAAGTTACCGATCAGCATCAAGAATCTATTGTGAAGTCCCTGTTAGGAGCAAGAGATGCTTTCCTCGAGATCAGGTTTCATATGCGACAGATGGGCAAGGCTGCTGGTGTACCGGTAAGTTTTGTTTTGTTTTTTCAGTGAAGATTTAAAGTACTCCATTTTTAATTGCAATACAGTATACAGCTTCACAATTTCCTGTTTATTTTTCCTCTGATGAATTATGCATTGCAGAATAATCACTAGTACCTTTACATTTTTCTCTTTTTGAAGCTGTAAATTCTTATAGACTCATGATAATTTCAGTCAGTTTAACTGATAGCACACTGATAAGTTCAATGAGAAGTCTATTTAAGCACTGATTTTTGTGGAGAAAGGAAACCCTAAATGTCCTCAGGTTATGAAAATTTGTAAGATGTCTCTATCTAACTTCGTCCTTAGCCATCCAAGTTGGCTCTTGAGTATTCTTTGGTTCACCACCCTTTTTTATCCAGTGATACACTGGTCGAAGTTCTTAGATCTGCTAGAAAACTCATCCTCATTTTCTCACATGCTACTGTCTGTGGGACAAATAAAAACGCACTAAATTCAATTGTAAATAAGAAAATTTCATCACCAATATTGGGATTTGAACTTTCGTAATTTTTACTATATTTTAATGTTTTCTACATGCTTTGCATTCTGATATTTTTACATCAACAATTCCCTGCTCTGGCACCTATTCCAAGTTCAGTTTCATTAGATGCAGTTAGAACCACCAGCTGTAACTCAGGTTGTCTGATCTAGCTTTTGGGAGGCAGTCTTGTGATTCTTGGAAAAATCCTTGTTATGGATTTACGGAAAATGGCAGCTTTCAGGAAACTTGTCACAGCTTAGTAGTGTCTATATGGCAATTCTTTTGAGAAATATATGCATATGAGCTAGATTGTAAGATGCTGGTGCTATCCTAGCTTCTAATGATGCACTTACATCTCTGTACTCTATTTATGCACTAAGTGCTTGACATCATGACCTCAATGTTGCTTCTGTTTCCAGTTTGTTGCTTTTTTATGGAGGTGTGTGATACCTCCAATATTTACTTAAATTAATGATATGATGTATCTGTAGTGTCTCACTGAATTATCAAAATATGGCATCTTTCATATAGTCGGTTTCCGGCTTGTCAACATAAGTCGAGAGGTTACTGATACAGTAAATTTTGTTGTTGGGTGGAATTTTTAGTGATTGCCTCCATGTGATAGCTGCCCTAACCTTCTCGTTTAGCATGAGAATAAATTGAGTCAACTTCTTGGTGCAAGAAACCATTAGATACTTTTTAAGATATGTAAAATTCTAGACCTGTTTGGCTGAATTGGCATATGTGATATGCGGCCTGCACTTGTTTAAAAGCATGTTAAATTGGGATATATCACACATGCTGGTGTTAAAAATCTCACTGTGTATGATGCAGTTGTCATTGGATTTTTCAACTTGCCTTGCATGGTGAACTCAGCTTATTAGTCTTTTTTCCCTGCTAACTTTGCAGATAGAGCCAGAATCACAAACTCAGCTTTTGGATGCCACTATGAATATGGAAGGAGTTCTATTAGCAGGAGTCCCTGGAGCAGGTGGTTATGATGCAGTTTTTGCTGTTATATTGGGAGAAGCCAATAATGCTGTAATCAAATCTTGGAGCTCAGTCGGTGTTTTGCCCCTGCTTGTTAGAGAAGATCCTAAAGGTGTGTCACTGGAAAATGGTGACCCAAGAGCCAAAGAAGTGTCATCTGCCATTTCTTCAATTCAAATAAATTAGGTTCGAGACTGTACTGTTAATTGAGATTCACAGGCGATTCTCTCTTAATTTCTTTTGGCAGCGATTACCAAAAATGATTCAGATGGAGAATGTATTTTTATACAATGTACACCTTGGCAGAATGAAAACCAGCTCATAAGAGCATAGAATATGTTCTACTGTGTTCCAGTTCTTTGACTAGAGATTTATGTGTTGCCAAGCTTAAACTTCCTTCACATTTTCAATTATTTTTCCCATAGAGCTACAAGGAGGAAAAAGATAAAATAGATCCATAGCATCATAAACAAATTGCAGACTTTGAGAAACAATGTTAAATGTGCAAGTAGATTTGACCTCTTGATGCTTGGAAATTCCTTTTGTTGCTTCATTAATCACATTTGATAAAGAAATTGCTTAAGCTCGAAAGATCAGTGATGGTAAGGCAATTGCTTCAGATGAAAGATGTTTACCCGTCACCAGTAACCTCCGCAAGAGCATGCCCCTTGCCTAAAGCAGTGGAATCGGTTGTGATCCCTGATGATTATCTCCCGCTCAAATATCTTCGAAATCAGTGCAGTGTAGGTATGACACTCTTTATTCATTCTCAGGTTTGTAACTACCCGTATCAGAGTCCCATAGCTTGTATTTACAAGGGAGAAAGCAATTGCTAGCTTCTGGCTGTGCACAAGGGATGTGTCAGGGGTGTAGCCCTCAAATCTGAGCTGCCATTCCATCTGATGGAGCATCTCATAAACTTCATCATTCTTGGGGTGCGACTTGTCATGCGAAACAAAGGTATGCATCCTGCCCTTCACCTCCACCCTGCTGTATCCTGGAACCTGCAGCACTCCTCTATCCGCCATTTCTGCTCTGATCCTTGCTGCATCATCCCATCTTTGTGCTTCAGCATACATATTTGATAAAATTATGTGATCTCCTGCATTATGAACATCTAGCTGCATTAGATTTTTATGGGCACATTCTGCAAGCTCCAGGTTTCCATGAATTTTGCAGGCATTCAGTAGGCAGCGCCAAGCCACATCGGTTGGCCCCATTGGCATGCTCCTGATCATCTCGTAGGCCTCGTTCAGCTTCCCAGCTTGGCTTATGAGATCCACCATGCAACCATAATGCTGAGCATTAGGTATGATCCGATGTTCAAGCCGCATTTGATCAAAGCACCAGAACCCGTCTTCAAGCAGTCCAGCATGGCTGCAAGCACTCAGGACTCCCACATAGATGGCTTCATCTGGTTCTATGCCTTCCTTGAGCATGTTTGACAAGATCTGCAGAACCTTCTCGCCATCCCCATGCATCGCCAGCCCCGAGATCACAGCACTGAATGTCCATTTGTTCCTCTGAGGCATCCTATCAAAGATTGCCATCCCCTTCTCCAGGCACCCACATTTGAGGTACATATCGATCAATGAAGTTTGAACTATTACATTGAGTCCACTAATATTTCTGAGTAAAGAACAATGGATGCTTCTACCAAGATCATACGTGCCCAAATGTGCACACGAGGAGAGAGCGCTAACCATGGAGCTCTCATCAGCTCTCAGACCTTCTGCGGTCATCATCGCAAAGAGCTTCAGGCACTCATTCCATAAGCCCATTCTGGTGTGAGCTGCAAGAATAGCACTCCAAGAAGCAACAGTCCTATCAGAGCCCATTTGCTTGAACACTCTGCAACAGAGATTGATCTCCCCACACTTGCCATACATGTATATCAGACTATTCTGGACAAAGATATCACATTGAAATCCAAGTTTTGTTACATGCCCATGGATCTGCATTCCTTCTCCAGCGGCTGAGAGCTGAGCACAAGCCTTGAGGGCGAAAGGGAAGGTGAAGTTGTCAGGCCTGACAATTCTCTCCTGCGTCTCTTTGTACAAAAGGAGTGCTGCCTCTGGGTCATTGTCTTTAACATGAGCTCTGATCATGGTGTTGAAGTCGAATGTCCCTGGGTCATCAAGACTGAGGAAGATCGAGCAGGCATAGTCCATGCTGCCCCAGTCAGAGAGAGCACAGGCGGAAAGGAGATCTCCGGCATGACGGGGAACTCGGTCCAGTCCAAGCTTAATGTATTGGGCATGGACCTTCCTGAATTCTAATATGGTTTTGAGTTGGTGTGGTAAGGGGGGAAATGAAGTTTGCTCTCTGGGTCTATTTTCTGAGACTTGTGGGATGTTGTTTGGTGGTGCTATGAACTGTTGGGTCTGATGAAGGGATAAACTTCCTGCCATAATATAATTACCTTGGTGGGCAGAGGAACAGAGACAACACCATAAACTAAACTAGTTGTTAACTTACAGAACTTTGCGGAATGGTCTGAAAATAGCTTTCATGGGCTCCAAACAGTTCAAACAGGTACTGAGTGGGATGATGAATTAAATAACTTCTGGATGAATGGGATCTGGAAGCGGTCTTCATCACTTCTAGCGAGCAGTACTGGTCGGTATGAAGAGAGAAGCTTTTAGAGAAAAACCTGTGCTTGTGTTGGAGAAACTTGCAATTGCTTAGGAGTCTCTCTCTCTCTCCCTCTCGTGTTAGAATTTGGAGAAGAACGGCAGTCATCTCCCAAAACAATTCCATTGTGTGGAAGGGCTAAGAGAAGTGCTTTTGGAGGGGGGGCCATGACTGTAATTTACGACACTGCAGTGGAGAAACCTGCTGAACTTTGTCCCACTGGAGTTTCTGGGGTGGAGCTTTTCTTATTTTGTGAGGCCCCCATTGTTTTGAGAATTCTCGCTATTTAAAGCTCATCCATGAGTTGCATGGAGAAACGCCAGCCACAGAAAATAAGCAAGAAGAGGACTAATGCTACTTGCAATCCATAGATAAGGTTCAGAAAAGAAGATAGATCAGGCCACATGGATGCCTACATGGACCTTCTAATGTCTAGTGGGCAGAATGATCTATGGTCCCATAGTTCAAGCCAAACAAGTGTTTGGCATGCGCAATGCACGTGGTACAATTATGGCTATGATCTGCCAGAAGTGGGTTCCATCTAGGGGTGGCAATCGGGTCGGGTCGAATCATAAACGGGTCGGGTCACATGCAGGTCGGGTCAGAAAATCATAAATCTGAACCCGACCTGTTTATTAAACAGGTCAGAAATTACAACCTGAACCGAACCTGTTTATTAAACAGATAACCCGACCCGATCCGTTTAACCTGTTTAATAAACATGTAACCTGTTTATCCAACTTGACCCGACCTGTTTAATCTGTTTGCCCAATCTGATCCGTTTAACCTGTTTAGACCTGTTTAACCTGCCCAATCCAACCTATTTAACCTGCCCAACCCGACCTGTTTAGACCCGTTTAACCTGTTTATACCTGTTTAACCTATTTAAACCGTTTAACCTGTTTAACCTGCCAACAGTTAAACGGTTTAAACGGGTCAGACATCTAAAATCCGTATCCGACCCAATTAATAAACAGGTTAAACGGGTCGACCTGTTTACGACCCGAACCTGTTTAGGCCAAACCCAAACCTGTTTATGGCGGGTCGAACATGGGTCGGGTTGGCGGGTCGGGTCATATTTTGCCACCCCTAGTTCCATCCAAGATTTGCCCTCTATACTGAATCGGCACACAGTATCATATTATATTGTATGCCAAGCTGAACCATTTTAAGCTGTGTATCGATACTGTAAGAGAATGGTACTGGTATAGAGTTCGATACCGAGACGATGAATTTTAGTCTCATATATATATATATTTTAAATATTGTATATATATATTAATAATACATGGCTCTCTTTGGATGAGATATGGATGGACTCTCCTCTAAACATCAGGATTCTTGATCTCTAATTACTTATGAAAGAAAAGAAACAGAGATTATAAGGTCTGGCCAGGAAGCCTTCATGGTAGAGATGATTTATATCACTTTAGATACAAGACTAATTTCCCGCTTAAACTTGGTTAAAGGTATTTCCTCCTCGAGTAATACCAACTACATGTCGGCTCATGTTAGGGTCCATTAAATAAAATACACTCATAACTGCAAATCAAGATCTAAATTTTCGGATGGAAAGGGGTTGTGCCAATTGAGGACCATATTTTGGGCTGAGTCAAATCCACACTATCTATAACTGAAATTAGATTTTTAAACACAAAAACGAGAGAGATTCAATCTAACTGAAGTTATGGCAGAATACGAACTAACAATACGTTGCCAGCTCGCATATAAATGTTTTAGTTTGCATCCAAGCCATAGTATTCATATTTGGCAGATTCAACAGGGGGCAAAAAGATGATATGGCTACCCTGAGTGAATGATCTAGACAGGTGTAGAAGCAGAATACCATGCAATAACATCTTCAAGCAAATCCAGTCGATATCGGGACTTTCTACACAATAAGGCTGGATTTCAAAGATACCTTTTGATGTAAAAATTGCCTAAGGTTCGTAGATGCCCATCATGATGCAATGACTGTCCCCTCAGCAACTCTTGATCAAATCTATCTTGCTGCTACAAGTCAAAGTCACACTTAGAACGGGCATACGATTAATCAAATAACATGCTCCTTCGTAGATCTACGGATTTCACCCCTACACACGAAATTCCACTCTCCTCTGTCTCACTCAAGTGAATTGGTTTCGAGAGTTTTGTGCGTAGGTGTAAGGAGTGTCAGACTCATGGGGATTTCATCCATGCCTCTTCTCTCCTTCAACTGATTCAAGTGATTCAGTCACTAGGAAAGTAATCTCACTTAAAAAGGGAATATCTAAAACTTAGTCAAAATTACAACGCTAAAGCAGGGTCGGTCAAATTGTCCGCAGGTACATAAACCGCTTGGATCGAAGTTATAGATCCCTCTTTGGTAGAGGTAATTCTTTCTTGCAAAGAACCCATTTCTGTACTAAGGGTAGGTTGATAACCCACTGCGGAAGGCATTCTCCCTAATAAGGCGGATACTTCTGATCCTGCTTGGACGAAACAAAAAATATTGTCGATGAGTTCTTCGGTCGGCAGCCGCAGTCAGTAATAGATACCATCTTGCATACTCTCTTTCCTTTGGCAAAATGGTATGGTAAGCTCCGTGGATGATTCCTCATTAGAGTGAAGAAATCGCGTTATAGCGCGATTTCGTCTATAAAGTGATACCTTAAAATGACACCTTGTGTCATTACAGCCGCCGTTTCTAGGACCGACCGACGCCTCACCTGCACAGGTACCTACGTAGTGTAGTGTCGGTCGCACATTCATAATAGCGTTCGGACTCATGTGCCTTCCAGAACCAGGGGAGTTCCCTTGCTCCTGCTGCGTACGATTAGCCAGCCTTGCGGCGGCAAAAGGATTAGGACGTCCCCCCATGCTACGGTTCCCTGCGGTCCGGCCGCATTAGGTTAGGGAAACTCGGCCCAGCGGGCGAACATGCCGGGCTCCGGCTCCGCGCACCTGCTGACACCTTTCGAAGCACTTTCACTCCATGCTTCTATTCAGGACGGAATAAGTAGTTTTTCAGAACTTCCCACTGAATCCAAGGCCTGTATTGGTATGCATCTTAGAAGTATCTGATGTTCAACCTTCTAAGAATGGGAAGGAAGCAGGTGCTGTTGGAGAAGCAAACCTGGCTCAGCTCAAACTCAGGCTTGCACAAGCTTGTTTGTATGGGAAAATTCTGATACCACATTCAGGCTTGAAATTAATTGCAGGCCAAGTTTGATTATGCCCACCCTTCATTGAGCTTGGGTGATTAAACCTCTTGATTGGAAGAGTATGAAACTATTAAGGTTCATGCTGATAAGGTATTTCACAGTCAACATTGCATATAAAGTTGAGTGGGTGAATGTGGGGAATAATGCTGACAATGCCTCCCAAGATAAATAAAATAGAAGACTTTCAATTTTCCCAACAACAGAGAAGGAGAAATGGCAAATGCAAGGAACCAACCATTCTGAAAGTAAAAATGTTGGAAGATATTAAGATCAGAAGCAGAAAATAAATAAGTAATAAACCTAATACAGTAGACAAAACTCCTGCTGTGCCGCATAGAGCTTGAAGAAACTGTAGACAGGGACCAAGTTCTGCATGATTAGAGAAGTATACATCACAAATGAGCAACATTTATTTGATAGACAAGCATTTAACTTTAAAATATAGATGGAATTGGTAAAATCCCACATATTATCTGGAAGTTCGGACTTCCTCACCAAGATACGGGAGAATTTAAAAAGTGAAACCTCAGTCACATCATACGGAATCTCAATGTTGCAGATAAATAAAAAGCCATGAAAACTGCAATAACAAATTCGAACAGTTTAACTGGTTTCCTAGTCCTAATTAGGACATTATTTTGTTAACAAGCAGGTATGCACCTCTTTCTCATTCAAAGTCACATAATAGCACTAATATCCCTAATGTCCCGGTAAAAGAACTCATCAAAGATGACCTAGGATCTTCGACTGTTTTGCGATCTTGAACCACTCAGTATGAAAGGATCCAGGCATGTCAATCCTCTCATAAGTATGCGCTCCAAAGTAATCCCTCTGAGCTTGAACCAAATTAGCTGGCACCCTTTCCCTCCTGTAGGTGTCAAAATAAGCCAGACTTGCAGACATACCTGGAGTACTTATGCCTGCATTGATAGCAAGGCATATGACTCGGCGCCAAGCAGACTGACGATCTAATATCTCCATTGCAAACTCTGGGTCCACTAGAAGGTTCGGTAATTCTGGGTTCCGATCGTAAGCCTTCTTGATCCGATCCAAGAAGATTGCACGTATGATGCACCCACCTTTCCATATCCTTGCAAGCTCACCTAACTTGAGATCCCATCCTTTCTCCATGCTCTTAGCTCTTATCAAGTTCATTCCTTGTGCATAGCTGCAGATCTTTGAAGCATAAAGAGCTTGCCTCACATCCTCAACCAATTTCGCCTTATCTACAGGCTGACTGCTCAAGATATCACCGAAGCCACCCGATTTAAAAACTTTGGCAGCTTCAACCCTTTCCTCCTTCAATCCACTAAGGAACCTTGAATCCAAAGATGCTGCAATTGTTGGAGCAGCAACTGATAACTCAGCTGCTTGTTGAACAGTCCATTTACCAGTACCTTTCATCCCGGTCTTGTCTAAGACTTTGTCTACAAGATAACCTTCACCCTTATCATCCTTGATTCCAAAAATGTCTGATGTGATCTCAATTAAAAAGCTAAGAAGTTCTCCCTTATTCCATTCGGAGAACACCTGCTGTAACTCATCATTTGAAAGGTTACCTACAGATTTCAATACATCGTAAGCTTCAGCAATCAGCTGCATGTCGCCATACTCAATTCCATTATGGATCATCTTGACAAAATTGCCTGAACCACCTTTCCCAATATAGGTAACACAGGGGCCACTGTCCGGAACCTGGGCTGCCACTTTGAGAAGGATGTCTTCTATGTTTTTGTAGGCCTCATACGACCCTCCAGGCATCAAAGAAGGCCCATGCCTTGCACCCTCCTCTCCACCAGAAACTCCCATCCCGAGATAAAGAAGACCAAGTTCAGCCATGGCTTTCTCTCGCCTCTCCGTGTTCTCATACCACTCATTGCCACCATCAATTATACAGTCACCCTTCTCCATGTGAGTTGAGAGTGTCGCTATGGTCTGGTCAACAGGTGCACCAGCTTTCACAAGCATGATGATGACACGGGGCTTCTGGATTGAATGGACAAATGATGCAGGATCATGGAAACCATAAACTGGGAGATTTCCTTCAAGTTTGGCACGTTCTACAGTCTCATCAACCTTAGAAGTGGTACGGTTGTAAACTGAAATGGGGAATCCTTTCTCAGCTATGTTTAGGGCTAGGTTTTGGCCCATGACAGCCAGACCAGCAAGTCCAATTCTTGTGAGACCCATCTTTCACCTGATGTAAGTGGATTATCAGGACAGGGAGTTACAATAATGCAATTAATCAAGATGAATAAAAAACGAAGTCATGTATATATATGGACAACAGGATTCTAGGACAAGATTGAGAAAATTATAAAAAATGAAAATTCACAGAACTAGGATGCTTCTAGTACTACTATAATGACATAAATAGGGATCTTACAGCAAATCTAAACCAAGAATTACAACCCAAAAAAGAACGAAACTAACTGGCAAATGGATTTCTGCATATCTGCATAAGAAAACTAGTAGTATCAATCATGATATTACCAGATAAACATCCTAAAAAAAAGGGGGCCAGATAAACAGCCTCGTACAATCAACAAAGTTAGGAATAGGAAAGAGGAGCCCAAGATCTACCAAAAACTCAACACCATAGACCACAAAAAGAAAACTTCCAATCTAAGCTGGAGGTTCTAAAACAACTGGCAGGACCTCAAGATCTAGGCAATTGTCCATGAGAACTAAAAGACTGATTTATGATTAAAGGATTATAAGACAAAAAAATAGGAAGAAGAAATCCTACGGCAGCAATATTTGAATTTTATGGGCTAAAAATCTACTTTCTTTTATCAAAATCTACTTTTTTCTTAAAAAAATATCCTAATAATCAAGATTCTGATGTGAAAGGAGATTCACATGGAAGGAAAAAAGAAAGTTCTTACTACAAGTAGCTTATTTGATAAGAGCGATCTACAAATAAGAGAAATCAGAATCCTTGGTCAAAGTATAAACGTGAAGGATCTTTTTATAACCAGGATAGAGTACCAAAGCTTGAATAAGTGGAATCACAGCTATTAAGCAGGATCCAGCATTAAAATCTCATATAACTAGCAGCATGTTGCACTTTTTTCTTTCATTAAATTTCACAAATATTAGAGTCACAACTTTGTCATCTAGAGCGAAATATTATGTAATCCTAAACAAGCTTCTCACTTTCTCATAGCAAATTTATACCTTTTTTTACCACAATCCAGTATGCAAAAAGCATTTAAAGTCCATGATTTGAAAGGAAAACAAGCAAGAATCCACATGCAGCACCTAATCATACAAAGGAAATAAAAAGCAGAAATAAACCAGCATCAATAGAGAGGAAAGCCCTCCAAAGAAACCAGTCAACAAGTGCCAAACAGATAAGAGATAGATCTCTCTATACGAAGAAAGAAAGCCTTGAAAAACACTGTAAAGCAAAACACGGTTTGAAGCAAAAACCCAGCACCCAATCTCAAACAAACAGCACAACCTTGCCGAATTTCTTTAAAAATTATCCTACAAACGCGAGAAGATCGAAACTTTATCATCCAGGAGACAAATAAATGGGATCCTCAACAAAATCCTCATCTCAAATAGCAAAAATCGGAACCTTTCACCGAAACCCGTCAATTAAAACCAATTAACCTCATGAATACAAACAAAAAGCAAAACTTATAGATCTGCAAACGTGTTTCCACAAGCAACATCTGATCCTACACATATAATTATATCCAGAGAATTTAAGAGAAAAAGAAGCCTCAATTAGTAGAGAAGAGAGTCCAAACCGTGAGATCTTTCTCTCGCACAGGACCCGCCGAGTATGAGATCTCGTACTCTTTTCTTTCCTCCAGACCAGTATATATATTTACATATAGCAGAGAATGAAGACCGCCTCTTGTTTTGCTAAATTTATTTTCTTCTTTTGGAAATATTGATAATTATTTTTCGTTTTTAACACAAATCAAAATGTCAACTAAAGCAGGAAGAATTCTTTTCTTAATATTTTTCAAAGAATCTTTTCTTGATATTCCTCCAATTTATTTAATTATAATATTGGTTTCGGTAGGTGGACCGGTGATCCGGCCGCCACTAGGTGGGCCGGCTTTGTTCGGACCAAAGCCAAGCCGGTCTGAACCAAAAGCGCCTTCCTTTTTTTTTTTTATCTCAACCCTCTGCGCCCTGGATCCAATCCATAACTCTACAAATAACGAGTTACATGGCTACACTCACAAGCCACATAAGGAGATGAAATTGATGTTTTATACTATAAAGTCATTCTGGATTGCATCGATCTAATTGTAATTTGAGTTTGTGTTGGTAGCTATATTTCTCTACTTGGCAACCAATACTTTTGAATTCAATTTTCGACTAACTTATTAATAATTATAGCGTGATCGATGCTGCGCGCTATTAGAATCGAGATTATTTTTCTGTCACAAGGGCAGCCTTATAGCATTACTTGTTGCCAATTTGGTTAATCCGAAATGTACTTGGTGAGAAACTATTGGTCCCAAGTTGGTCCAGATTTCCTATTGGGCTGGCTCAGCTTATGGTTTAGGCCATGTTTCTTGTTCTATAGCACATGAACCGTGTCTTAAGGAATCCATCTGACAAATTAACTAAAGATGTCCACTCCAAGCCCTCTTCTATTGTATACAAGCCCTCGTACGAGCCTAGAAAACAGCCAATATTATTCTCCTAGCACATTTAAAACCTACCACGCTACTGCATCGAGCATTCAATCTCCTAAATTATTCTCCCAAAATACATAGGATACGAACTTTCATGCAAACAGATATATATGCAATTATTTAGAATCATAAATTATATGGCCCACCCCACTTTATTTGTCACCAACCATATTATTTTCATATATTTCTTGCATTACAAATGGTATAACAACCAGTTTGAAAAGGAGGATGGGGTAGTTCGCATGTTTCCTTCAGCAATTTAAAGGGCTGCTTTCGAGAGAGAATCAGAAGAACACAACAACCCCAATTGCTGCCAACCGCTCAACGCAAGGATTGTTGGTCTGATAATTGTAGTTGACTTGCCATGATGTTTTCAGTCAAAGAACACAACTAGTTTGGTGGTCTTTAAAATTTCTAGCAAACCCAAGCCAACCTAACTCCATTTGTAAGTGGGTTGGTGGATCTAGAGGACTGCGTATATCCTATCCTAGCCGAAAGTCTGAATTTTCGAGTTTTGAATCGAGGAAATTCATATCATCAATTATTTCTTCGTAAAAATAAAATAATAATTATAGTGCAAGTTGGATCGTTTTGGATATATATATTTGTATGCCACACTTGGCCAGATTGAGTCAGATTGGATAAATCGAAACTGAACTAAAGTTCTTAAAATAAAATAAAAATTATAGTGCAGTTGATTAGGTGGTAATTTACGTAGCCAGCCATGCTGAAACTATATTATAAAACTCCATGATAAATCTTTCTAATTTTTTTAAATATTTTATTTTTTGATTTCTATGGATATATCGATATTCGAATAATTATCTAGTTTTTTTAAAAATAAAATAATAATTAAAAAAACTCAAGGACTGTGGGTGTTTCATGTAAGACCGTCGAAGTCAAATAGTTTTGGCTGCCACCGCAAGAGAGCATTGCAATTTCACTATTGGATGATTGGATTGAAACCTATAAGACTATTGCACGTAGCATTTACTTCAAATATTGCTGGATGTATATAATACGGTTAACCGATGTCTGTACACTAGACCATAATACGGTTAACCGATGTAGACAGGAAGGCTTCATAAGAATTCACCAAAACCCACCAATTATTGTATTTTTCAGGATTTTGTACTCCATAAGAACAAGTTGATTTTGCTATCTTTTATATAGGTGTGCAGGGATCGGATTGGTTTGGAGCTAAACCCAAAATTAATCCGACTTAAATTAGTTTTCTAAAACCAAAATCGAAATCGAACGGACCATCTACGGAAATCGCTTGAAACTGATCCAAAAAATTCAGTTTGGTTCGATTTAATTTATCAAATTAATATTCTATTTTATATAAAAAAATAAAAAAAATAAAAAAAAATTTATATATATATGGGTTGGATTAAGTTGGTTTGTTTTGGATATATATATTTGTATATTACAATGTATCAGGTTGAGTTGGGTTGGATTGATTTGAATCAGTTTTTAGAAAATTTAAACCAAAATTGAATCAAACTTTTTTGGTCCAAGACTTTCTCAAACCAAAACCAAATAAAAAAAAAAATCATGAATACCCTTTTAAAAATTTAAATTTACGCAAATACCCTCTTAAAATTTATATTTATTTCTGTACCTTCATAGAATGTTGCTTTTACACAAATACCCCTAATATAACGATTCTTCTAACGCTGTTAATAAAAACCATATTTATTTTAATTAAAAATAATGTAAAATTTTGAAATTACTTTTTTGTCCTCCATCATAATTGTCTTAAAAATATTTTTTTCACATCGACCCAGTAAGAATATTTTAGACATTTCATTTAAAACCGTTAATTTTTTAACAGCGTTAGATGGCATGGGTATATATAAAAAATAAAGATAAAAAAGAATAGAATAGCAAAATAAGTGTTTACGATGATATACATATAAATATCAATTTTAAGAGGACATTCCTATAAAATTTGATATTTAGAAGAATATTTATGCAAAAAAATTCAAAAAAATGGTCCGAACCGAAAAGACTGATTCAGATTGGGTTTGTAGTTTGGCCTTTTTTTTTGCACACCCCTAATCTTTTACACAAAAGAATGATCTACCTTTTTTTCCTGATGTCAACTGCTACATCGCGCAATGGCCTGGATGAAGAAAAATTAAAAATGCTTTGAGAGATGTGCTGATCCAGTGATTGATGCCGTAAAAGAAGATCAATCTTTCACACACAAAAATACAACCCGAGCCCGCAGGCAGTGAGTGGGGAATATAGTAAGGGTTGTAGTTAAGGATGGGTCGAACTTCATTGGGCTATGAGCCGGGCTTTGGGTCGTGCTCGCACCCGGCCCGTTTTGTTTGGGGCTATATTGTTCTAGCTCTATAACTGGGCTGAACACTTTTCCACCAGGCCTTAAGCCCAGCTCAAAGCTGACCCAACTCAACAAACCTAGATGACTTGAGCATGGGTCAAATCCTAGCCAAAAGAGAGAGGTGCAACTTGGACTGGACCAACCCCAACCTACCCACGCAACACGCTAATCAAGTGCGCTTAGGTTAAGGTTTTGCATATTCGACTTGGGTTTAGGTTCAAATATCCTAAATTGACATTATGTTGGATTGGATGAGGTTTGGGCTTTAACCCAACCCAAGCCAGGCCTAACCCAACCCAAACCCAATAAACAAATGAGTAAACAAACAATAAATCATGTTTCTATTTCATATAGTTTATTTGTTAAATTATATAAATGTTACTAAAATTGATGAATGATTAAGGCCTAAATGCAGCACATGTTGATCTAATAAAAACATCCCAAATTTTTCTCTTTATCTTAAATTTCTTATTCAACTAAAGCTAAACCAACTAACATGAGCTAACCCACCTCGACATGACTGACGCAACCCAACCCGACCCAGAAATAGCTTAGGATTGAGCAAGATTAGAGTAATCCCAACACGATATTAGATTGGGTTGGGTTAATATTTCCCCCCCAATTAACCCAACCAGCTTGAGTGGCAGCAGCCCAAGGCCGTACGCACGAGTAAATAAAGTTTAACCATGCAAACAAGATTGAACATGGCAATCAAGGCCAGAAATACCCATCCAAGGAGCAACATCTATAATATATAGTGATACAAGTTTTTTGTTTTGAATGATATAGCGGTAAATGTGACACCATCGGTTTTCAAACCCTGGACCTCCCTGAGAGCAAGCATTCACGAGAGAGGTGCCAAGCAGCTGAGCTAACAGCTATTGGTTGCAGCACAAATTTCATCTGCCATCTGCATAACACTTAATTATAATATCAGTTTATTCTACCATTGTCGCAATACCGTATAAAGTGCCCCCAAGTTGACAAATGATCTGAAAGAGCAACCTAAGTTTGCATGACAGACGTCCTCTTCTCCAATCTCCATGCAAACATTCCAACACCCTAAGATGTGAAATACCACCTTTTTGTGTGGGCAACAATATATAGCCCACAAAGCTGAATCACAGAAGATAAGCAACTTGAGACAAGTGCAGTTAAAACAATGGCAGAGATGTTTTTTTTTTCAATTTATTAACAATGCCTTATCCGGTACTAGATTTCATCTTCATAATCCCTCAAAAACCTTACTAACTGTATTTCTACTAAATGGCGGCAAACATCCAAATTCAGTTCCCATCATTCAGCACATGCGGAAACAACAAATTCAATGATTCCAATAATTATGACGACAAAACAGTGTGAGAAAGTGAGCAGCATTTGTCTCGCATTAATGTCTAACATGCATCATTGCTGAATCACGAAAGAAATAGATGATCTGACTTGAAAGTGTTCGCTGACCTGAAACATATGGTCCTCCATCTCTGTAAGCATATCCCAAATTCTAACAGTTCTCTGAAAGATTCAAAAAATACAGGCCTCAGGTCAGCTCTCAGCTGCCGCCCCTCGTGCACAAAAAAATTCAAGGCATCAAAGAGATAGGACTTGGACAAGGGCTGCAGCACTATTTCCTTTGCTTGCTTCTGTGACTTAAAGGTGTTGCAAAGAGCTTGTAAAGAAGAGGCGACAGAGCACATCATGATGCCACTAGATCAGGCGTCTCTGCTTCAACTGACAACAAAGTTGTATGCACCTTGCCCATCCATGCATCCAGCCGATCACGCAAGGATTTGATCTGTGAGATTCCCAAAACCCTTGGCTGCACCCATGAGACATGAACTGTGCCCTCAACTTGATCTATTATGCCTTCAATAAGATGAACCTGTTTAGTATATCCAAAGTATTAATACAATGTGACATAAGCAGCAATAAATAAACTACAAATAACACCTACGGCGTTTTTTGCTTACTCCACAGTAGCAACTAAAAGTGAGGAAGGATTCATCTAAACATCAAACTGATGAAAGGGCTTAATGTGTAATTTTAATGAGGTTACATTTGCTTTGGCTGTTTGACTAATATGTGCCCTAGAATGAATACAAATCCCATTGCCAAAAGTTCTCTCCCCACTTTTTCTAGTCTGGGGAATTTCAAAAGACTGATCCTTCTTCGCATGAGCTAACAAAATGACCATTAAGGCATATCTCCCTGCCCAGCCAACAAAGATAAATGCAGAAAGTGTAACTTACGGAAAGGCTTTTCATTAGAAGATACTCCACATCTTCGATAGAAAGTCTAGTTTGTTCAGCAATAATACCTAATGGAATGGTTCGATCTTCAGATGGCCGACTGCAAAGAAAAAGATAGCAACATGTCGAATCAAGCAGCAACAAAAAATAAATAAATAAAATTTAAAAAATAAATATGACAAACTTGAGGTTCCTGTATTGTACTCTAGAAAAACTGTAAAACATGCATATTTGGTACTGCATAGCAGATCTTACCTAAAGATGATTTCCATCAAACAAAGAATATTGATTTTTTCAAGTAGCTTCTTCTCATTCTCTAGTAACGCAGGCTGTGCACTCAAAGCAGCATTATGAACACGGCAGAGTTCTTGATAGCGTATCAGATTGCCAGTGTTAAATGCCTGGAGTATATGGTAAAGCCACTCCACTTTGGTTCCAAGAAGACTATTGATCTGCAAAACAAAACCACAAGCTCAACATATCTAATAGGACATAGGGCATTTGAATTCAGAGTTATATAGTGGGAGACAAAAAGTGACAAGGCACATAAAAGACTAGGTATATCAACCATAAAACGAGAGCAGACTATTGCAAACAAAAGTAAAGAAAGAAATTAACATTTTATTAATAAAACACGCAAAAAGCACAGAATGTCTTGGAAGAAACCCATTGTCATTTTTTTTCTTGGAGACATAGTCAAGACTTTCAAATGTTTCTATCTTTGCCTGTCATATGGAGTTTCTACCAAAATCTATACTTGCTGCCAGAGAAAATGATAAAATGTTTCTATTCATGCACTAGCAGAATTTTGTCTCCTCATACTACATTGAAGAATAAGGAACAAATAAAATAGAATAACAAGTAAAATACAGCAACCGAGCAAGAGTTGCCTTTTCACTTTGTGTTTTTTCAATGTTTCAGGATAATGATGTCTTCTATAGCCATTGAATATCATAAGAAAATTGTGTCAACAAATTTAGGCAGTGATGCTTACAAGAAGAAAATTCTAGAAAACAGAACTTTGAGACAAGCAAAACAAAACAATGGCAAAGTTAAAAAAACACCACTTCATGGAAGCTGAATAATGGTAATGTAGAAATGATGCATGTTAGATCAACAAGGCACAGCGAATTTAAAGATGGCCCAAGCATTAGGCTCAGACTTGATGAGGAGAATGACAGGAGATTATAATAGATAACAAAATGGGTAAAAGGTGGTTGATATGGCTATCCTTAGCAATGTATGGCAATGAATTATTTGCAACGAAACCTAACCAGATCAAGTAAGCAATTTTTGCTGTGATTATCAATTATTGGAAACTAAAATTGGGCATGTGCGAAATGTATGGTGAAGCTATTATGTGATCTGATGGTACAAACAGGAGAACATATGCAGATATGGGATCAGATGGTCATACTTGCAAGGTTTACATTTTTGCACCCTTTTAAAAACCTCTTGTAGCTAGCTAAACAGTGTACAATAGAAGAATGAGAAACACAAAGAATTCACCCTACAAAAAATGGGATATTTTTGCCATTCCAGTTGATGAAGGCAAAACCATAAAAGAAAAAAAATAGAGATGTGATGCCAAAAAAACAGAGATGTGATGCCCTAGCAGGTGTGAATAAGACTTGCTCAATGGTATCAATGTGATTGCAAGTAAACCAGGATAATTTTTTAGAACATTAGACAAAGACATTCAACAGCCAGTGATGCTGCGCCTTTGAGAAATATGTATTGTAGAGAAAATTTCGGCATATGATTTTGTAAGTTTCATCAAAACACTGCTGTTCATGAAGGAACTATAGCATGTGAAAAGTTAAAACCATGCAAAATTCTGTTATAGATTTCACCTAAACAAAGCCAAGACAACTAAAAATTAAGGCACATACATAACATAGCACAGCAGTAACCATAGACGATACTTGCGTCGAATCTCACAAAATGTGTCTGAACAATATAAATCTTCTTGAGCATTGGTGGAAAGTGAAAATAATTTAGAAAACATAGACATACATGGGCATAACATGTGCTGGGAAGGAGGAGGGAAAGGGAAAGGTATGAGAAAGGAAGGAGGGGGGGGGGGGGGTGCTATTGTCTGCCATTTTATAGCATTCACTTGAACTTGATTGCCTTCCACCTTTCTCCCCCTCTCTTTAGGTCTCTCCCTTCCACCTACCTCTTTATGACTTCAATCCAGCCCAGAAACTCAGGATGCTAATCAACCTGAGCCAGTTTCACTGATTGTTTTGGGCAATTAGACATCCATTTTAGCACCACTGAGCCACCTAAGCACCTGACAATGAAAAACACCTGTCCTTGGCAAAGCACTTAGGTGCCAGCCCCACTTAATTCTGGTGCTCAAACTGTTTTCCGAGACATTAAGTTGCATATACCTGACCAGAAATGATTCAGGGCTATAAAGTGAGGCCTAGCCAGGACAAAATTTCAATCATTATTGCCAAGATTCCAGCCATATGCAGCGCATGCATCCGAGGAGACATTATCATTCCTATCTGTGCATACGACCAAACCCCGTGCTGGGCTAATCTCCACCGTGGATGTTGCACTCAATATGAGAAATCCTTTACATCTGAGCTGGAATCTTGGTTGTGGCCCCTCCTATCAAAGGGAAGTCATATACACAGCCACCTCCATTGGGCCCCTCCTCCCAGATAAACACTTCTTCAACTAAGATTTATATTAGAGCCCAATCTATTAGACAATCCAACTTATCTCCTTGCCAAAAAAAATCAATAAGAAAATTGACAGGCACTAGTTTTCAAGTAAACCAGCCAAATATCATTTCTCGATCATATGAGAGAATTCCTAGATGTTCTCTCTCTCTCTCTCTCTCTCTCTCTCTCTCTCTGAGAAAATCACTTTACCTCCATTACAATACAAGTTTGAGTTTTCTCCCTTTGAATACTTTCCATTAACACCACAAATATTTCTTTAAGAATTTTTACCTCCATTACTAATACAAAATTTGATGTTTGACACTTTAAATATTATCCATTAACACCACAAGTATTTCTCTATGAAGAATTTTCTTTTATATGGTACATTTTCTTTCATAACTATGTCATAAATTATTTTATATGACTTTATTTAGTCCTCTACATTTTCTAATTATTAGTAATGTATATCATAAGTTTATATACTCAGATTTATAGTTTGTGACTAAATTTCTCCCTGCTTGCAAATCAACTAGTTGCAAGCCCCATATTGGCCATGCTCGCTAGGAATTATTCAAGATTTCACATACTAATTGGAAGTATTTTTTAAAAAATTTCATATCAACCCAATATAATTATCCCCCACCCCAAAGAAAAAAGTACAATGATCTATAACACTTTTAGGCTATATTCAACACAATGTTCTTTAAGTTGTAGATATGGTATTCTGGTTTTGCTCATCAAAAAAGAAACATTATTCTGGCTCTGCCCCTGTTTGCACGTCTTCCCATTGATATACATTGTTGCAACCCTCAATCACAACAATAAAATTACAAGTCAATCAAGAACAACCAACCAAAACATCTTAGCTTAACTTTATTAGATAAGTATTGTCAATGCTAAGCCAAATCCAGATCTAATCTCTATTTCCATATGTTCATTTATTCCTTCTTCTCTTCAGCTCCTCTAGTTTGTCACCTCTATGCACAATTAAGAAAAAAATTATTTCTTTTTGACCTTTATTGACCTTATAAATTGTAATGCTTGTCACAAGTTTTAGCACAACACGGTATTGAGAAAGATTGGCTAGGTGTTGGACAACTAAACCCTTAATTTATGATAACAAGAATAATCAGATAGGTACTGTAAGTTACTATTGAAATTCCAAATACTTACAATGTTCCCTTGGTTTTACTATTTATTTAATATACACACTTCAAAAAATACTCACAACTTTGGACTTTACTAGACAGGCATGATCTATGCAAATAAGATAATTCAATAACTTTTCTTTTTTTATTTTGATATTCACCATGTGACTTGATATTTCTTTAAATAGCCTTTGGAAAGTGATGTAGTTTATGTCCGAAGCAGGTTTAGTTAATTTTCTAGTTTTATCGAGTCTTAGGTAGTAAAGGTCATGTTATACTATTGGAAGTTTCATGCTAATATTTAGAGCTTTTTTCTAGTGGGTTTTTGAGTCCTATTATGAGTAGAATTATCATCTAAAAATCCTATTTTTATTAGGTTAAAAAAAATAAATTCATTAGGATTGTGATTTCAAAAGATTCTTTGATGATCTTTTATGTGGGATCCTATAGAATTATAAATTTATTAATATTAGAAAATCTTTAATTATTTTTTTATAATGGAGTTTTATGTTGACTAGGAGTCCTACTTGGAGTCATATAATGTCAATTAAAATCTTTGGTCCATAACAAGTTGGTACTCCTTTTGAGATCAGAAAACATCATTTTAGCATTGCTTTGTGTATCTATAAACGCGTACCCATGGGGAGTCACAAATCATGAATGATTGATTGATTTTATTGAATGAAATGACTTCTTTGCAGAGATTTGTCTCTCTTCTCTCTATTCTTCTTCTCCTCCTCTATCCAACCCCTTGTTCTCTTTCCTTCTACTTTCTCACTGTTTTGGTTGTGGAAAAAGATAAATATTCAAATCTAATCAAATCTGAAATTTGTTTCTTCTTATATCTATAATATTTGCAGCCCTAGAACTAAGGGACAGGATGAGAAAGTTTCTAAAGTTTTGGAATAATAAATCAAAAATTATCACAACAAAAATCAAACATTTGGATGCAGCGGACTAAGGTTAGCCTAAACATGGCCTAAAACCCGAAAACACACTATCATACTCATCAGATATAAATTTGTTACCCCATAACATGCATTGCATGCATATATGCACAAATATGTGTGCATTGCCTGCATGCATATATACATATACTACCATGCAATATCTGTAAGCAAAATACATATATTTGTAAATACAATTCTTCCCATTTGTGATGGCAAATGAGAAAAACAATGATTTTTCTTTTAAAAAAGTCTAGCTTTATGTGTTTCGCTAAATTATCTATTAGTTTACTACAGGCATATATGAATTTAAACAATATATATATAGAAAGTACACATCAAGAAAGATGGGTACACAATTCTGAACCCAGTCAGATTCCCTCATGTCAATGCAGTATCCAGACAGAGTAAAATTTCTTCATTGTCAATGCAGTACCGAGGTAGAACATCAAACTAAACCCACTCTTTGTTGTTACAACTAACATATAGAGGAGAAAAAAATAATGCAAACAAAAAGAACAGTACAAATTAACATGGAAGCATGAGATTAACAAAGAACAAAATCCCTCTTGCCTGAATAAAAATAGAAAAATGCAACTAAAATCTTAACAAGTCCAGATGTATCACTTCATACAACGCTATCAATTGAATTCTTTTTTTTCCTATAAGCATAGAACCAAACAAGTTTCTGTGACACAAATATAAACAATTAAATGTTTAGTATTTGCATAAAAATGACATAATATTTATGTAAAGCTTTCACTTACAATTGGATGGGCAAGCAATTCCCCAAAGTTATATATGTTATCACCCAGCAAAGCAGAAAGGGAAAGGTCAAATGCCAAATCCTGAATGCATAAAACAAGTAAAACATTAGTCAAGTAAGGACGACAAGCATTAGTCATTAAACAACTTGCTTTTCAATATTTTTAAGTGAAAGATTAAATAACTAAAGCAACAAGAACTTTGGTGGAATAAAGAGGCTGCAAGATTTACTCCACAAACAGAAAGGAGTAGAAAGGAGTAAAAAAATTACAAAAAATTAATGTCTCTTAAATTAAGGCCCTGTTCGGATGTCTGCATAAAATATATGCCGGATAAGATCACATAGGTGGAAAGTGCAATAGGAAGACACCAAAAAGAAGGGACCGATCAAAAAAGGCTTGTTAGGAACCAATTATCCCTAGACCTTAGGAATAATGAAAATCGGCTTTTGAGTGGAAACAATTTGTAACAATCCAGGACCTCACCCAAAATAGCTGGCCGGAAGATATTATTTGGGTTCCTTAGTCCTATATAAGTACCCCAGATCTCATCAGCGAATAACCGATGTAGGACTAAACACGCCCGCGCGGGTCCTCACATACTCCTCCCGTTTCAGTCCTGACATTCTCGTCAGATTAAGGGTTTAAATCCATTCAAATCTAATCACATGCACCACAATAGGCCCATGGTCAGCCTCCATTAACCCGTGCTGTAGTATTCCCTAGTCCACATAAGCTATAGTCCGAGTTCGCTCCGATACCATTAAGCGTCGCGGCTGGCTAGCGGCACCTGCGGGCCTCCCTCCCGAGTGCGCCCTTCTTACTTCGCAGGAGGAAGAAGGAAGAAGGGAAAAAGAAAGCTTCGGAAAAAAGTGAGGAAGGAGAGAAAGAAAAGAAAAGAAAAAGAAAAGGAAGAAAAGAAAAGAAAAAGAAGAAAAAGAAAAGAAAAGGAAAAAAAATAGATACATAAATAAATATATTAAGACAATAAATAAATATATTTAAATAAAATAAAATAACAAAATAAATAAATAAATAGATGAAAAATGATGAACGAGTGGCAAATGATCTATTCACTATGATATTGCTAGGTACTATGGGTTTGTCATCCAAGCCTAAGAATTTGTGAGCGAATTGAAATAAGTGACCCTGGCACAAATCTTATTGATTTTGAAATACTGAAATTATTTTAGATATAAAATTATAAATTATATGACGGATTATGCATTTTCTTAAAAATTAGGATCAAGCATAAGTTAGCAAGTACTTCATGATTTTGACTAAATGGCATCCTTCATGAATACTACCATATGGTGTATATACAAAATATGATTATGTTGAAAATTGCATGAAAAGGATGTTTGTGGCATAATTCATTTTCTAATCTATTTATGACGTATGGTTTATGAAAAGTATGAAATGATTTGCAAACTCTCAGATTGCTATGTACGGCCCTCGTCAGCGGATTATAATAGCTCGACCAACGGCCCTCGCCAGCGGGTTATAATAGTTGGCAAAGATTATGGCGCTGTTACGGGTTATAATGACCATAGTTGCACTATCAACTGAGAGCACGATGTTTAAAGCATGAAATAATGGCAGAATTTTACATTGAATCTCCATCTTAATGAAATTGCATGGTTGAGCATGCATTGCTTTGTGACTTGTTTTGGATATATTATCTATGAAATGCTTTACTTTGCTATAACTATTAATTTTTATAAATAATGCATTGGCATGTGAAATATTATGCTTGATCCGGTAAGATGGTGCATGGTTACTTAATGAGCCGCATAGCTCATATGACTCTTATTGTTTTTCTTTTAGATAAATAAGGTTGCTAGGAGCAGGACGCCTGAAGACTTTAGGGTTTATAAAATTATTTCTAAATGTTCAACTTTTAGAGCATTGTCCAGTTCTATTTTGGAAAACATTCTATAAATAAAATGATATTTTTGATATGAATTGGGATTGTGGCTTCGTGTTATTATGGGCAACAGCTTACAGTAGCACGGCCGTGTCACAAGCTGGATTTGGGACGTGACAAAATAAGATGATATTTTTATATGAATTGGCATTGTGGCTTCGTGTTATTATGGGCAATAGCTTACGGTAGCACGGCTATGTCACGGGCCGGATTTGGGGCGTGACACAATTATCCTGAAAAAAGGAATGACAGGATCTATGATTCCCAAAGACTACTCATATTTCTCTTCTCTATTTGTTTCTCCTCAATTCTTTTTTTTTTTTTGCTGAAGCGGATGTGTCATACACAGCGGGTACGAATACACCCAAAAAAGTCAAAACACAACAAGTCCCAGAGCGCACCAGGTAACTCCCTCTCCCCCAGCCAAATGGTCTCCCCAGAATGGTTAGCCACGAAAGAGGCTACCCAATCTGCTACCCTATTGGCTTCGCGGTACATATGCTTTGCCTGAACGGCCATCCCCCGACTCACCACCTCAATCCTTTCTCAGCCATGCAAGATTGTCTGCAGATGCTATAGCCGAGCATTCAAACATGGCCTAAATGAAATCAACAAATCGGTTTGTAGACTATAGTAGTTACATTAAATATCTGAATCATGACTTCTGTTGAACTTCACCCAATTCACAATATAAGAAAAAGGAAATAGTTTCCTTTATCGTCGAGTACTGAGCAGATGAAAACCAAGATATGCATCTCACAATGAGAAATTAGCCTATATTGAAACAAAAGGAATTAGAGTTGTTGCTTGACCCACACTGGTGCAGACTCCAACTAGTCCAACCCTGTGCTAGACAGTAACATATTTAGTGCTCATGTGCTTAAGAAAATTAGAATACCTAGCTTATATGTCATTTTTACACACTTGTTCCCATGATTGTTGATATGGAACCTAAAAATTGGGTAATATGACCAAATGCGCCAACCTTCAGACATTCCTACCAATTTATGTTGTTACAAATTAAAAGATCAAAAGTATAACATTTAATGAGAATTAAACTAAAAGACTTTATAGCATACCTAAGCATCTCTGTTAACTTGCTCATGTGAGCAGATATGGACTTCTAAGTTGCAAATTATTATAACCAATAAAAGAGCAAGTAATATTTAACAAGGCCATTTAGACATGGCTAAGTATCTTTTGATCACCAATGACTACATTGACCAAACCACCAAATAGTTAAAAAGTATTGTAAAAATAAAATTAACCCCTGATAACATACTATTACAAGGATGGAAGATCCTGCGCTGAATCGTAGTTAGATTCCATGAATTATGGTGATTTATTATACGGCCAAGGCCAAGCAAAATCTGTTCATAATCAATTAAGCATTAAATGGACATAAAATTCAAAAACAAGATTGTCATATTTTCATTTTGCATATCTAAGCACTAGATCTCACATATATGTCACTATGCATCCAGCAATTAACAAAATATTTAATCACATTAACATAACACTACTATTCTGAAATGTTAATCTATGTGGATGCACATACATAGGCAGCCCTATGACCACTCTGCAAAGGGTAAGATAGGTCACAAGTTGGGTTCCCAACTGGCCCACATAAGCCCAAGCCCTGGATATGTATCCCTTCGTCTTCTTTGTTTTATTTTTATGTTTGATTGGGCTATTCAAACATTTCTTCTCTTTTATGTAATACTAAAGTAATTTACATTTTAACATTTTCTAAATGCAAGCCGCATGGGCGAGCACCAAGTGGCTGCATTCCCCTTAAGGCTTAAGCACCAAGTGGTACCTTGAGCACCCACAAGCAGTGGCTGCTTTTTGAAACCTTGCATAACAACATTATGATAAGCCAAAATTATATATGGGGGAGAATATGGAATTGGTATAACTTCTATCTTGTTTAGAACAATAACATTAAATAATTTTGAAAAGTTCTACATATTAGCATTTTCTGCAAATACATGGACTCGTGGACTTGTGTAGCTGCATAAATGATCATCAAATTTAAGACTCATATTACAAATAGGCCACAGCTTAAAACAAATTAAATCTTAGGGCACTGGTTAGTATAACAGACTTTATACAACCACTATAGCAGAATTTATACGGCCACAAATGACATGCAGATAATGCTACAAAATATCCAAAGCTGTGACTTGTGATGATCAGCATGACACTACTAACTGAACATATTTTGCTTACAACACTTTCACTACCAAAAACTTGAACAATGCTGGACATGATTGAACAAGTATTACCGATCCGTATATAAGTACTAAGTTGACATGAAAAGAAGCAGAATATAGACATATGAGTTCCTGATTCTACATGTTTGAATATTCGGTCACACCTTAGCGGCTCTTTGGATGCCAGCATACATTGTCCATCATCAAAGGCTTGGAGCACACAATCCCAAAAACATAGGGATAACAGATTCCTTTTAAAAGGTCATTTTCGGTATCTCTTTCTTTTAGGGATTGTGCACCTCAAATTTTCCCTAATCTGTTAAATCCTTTCTCCAATATTTGTCATACTGACCCATACCATCCCATATAGACCAATACCACCCCATACCATACCGTACCAATAAGGTACTGCTACGATACTGAGGTTCGGTTTGGCATACACGCCGAACCAGTCCGTACTAGTCTAAATTGAGTAAAACAGTCCGTACTAGTCTGAATTGAGTAAAACAATCCGTACTGCCCAATTTCGGATGGTACCTTGGCTGGGAGTGAGAACAAGTGCTAGAAGCCTGTCTCAGTATAGGATATGTACATACTGTACCGATCATACAATATTGATCATACCAAACCGAACCAATAATATACCGATACAATTCTCAATACCAGTTTTGTAGACCTTGCCATTCCCCAGTCTCGTAAATCCTCACTGTTAACTAGGTAAGGCATATTCTAAGGACAAGTTATGTATTAAAGAGACCCTTAAAGATGTTGCAAAGCACCAAATACCAAAAAAAGATGGAGTCAAGAATCCTTAATCATCATATGATACTAAGACAAACCACTCGACTCCTGTTCATGTATGCTTCTTAAAGAAACAATGAAATCAAAATCTCACAATAATATATGCATGTAAAAAGTTGTTATTTCCGACGGTGATTTTTCAACAACTCAAGCTCATGCTCCAACTTAACCCTATCCAAAAGGTCATTGAAAATATATAAGCTAAAGAAGACTATTGAAAAGGTCATCAAGAATATACAAACAAAAGAAGAAGAAGAAGAAGAAGAGGATGATGATGATGATGATGGGACAAAGAATATTCAATTTTCACTGGAGGGATCTGTTGCATATCACATGTCTTTTTTTCTTTAATCTTAACTTTAAGGTCATAATTATCAAATCAAAGAATATGAAAGTTTTAGATTATAATCCGCATCCAAACTAATCTTACATGGAGTGTGACATGCTATGAAGATCTGCATCTTACATGGACTATGGTACGCTACTAGATTCCACATGCTCATTTATCACAAATTTCTTTATAACTAAATCCCAATTTACTTTTAAAATAAAGAGAAAGAAAGAAAGATTCAGGATGATCAACACAACAACTGTTGAATATATCTGTCAATTCCATTCTACGATAGTGTGCATTATATAATTAGAACTGAAGAAAGAGAATAAGTCTAGCAAGCAAATGGGTTGAAGAAAGAAGTATATAGTAAAGCCAACTTAAAATCTAAAGTGTTTTTGGTGCTCAGGAAAGGTTGAAAACGGACAGCATCAAAGGAATTTCTAGAAATCCAGGAAAACAAGACATTTCCATTTTATTCAACATCCAAATTATCATACCAACAAAAATCTTACCAGCTTGAATGCTTCTGAAAGCGACTCTACTGTAGTGTATGCCAGATAAAGAAGTGCACTCTTATAAAACTCAGCAAATTCCTGGCAAGATTTATGATACTGAGAAGATATCCAGTAATAGCTAGCCTGAACAGTAGGATCAACATCAGTCATGCTATGTAGTGTGGCCTTCCCCTCTTCTAGAAGTTTCTTACACTCCTTTTGATTCCCTTTCTCAAGATTAAATGCAGCTATTTGCATCTTCACGTATAATATAGGCTCTTCAATTCGTAACTCCTTTGTAGCATGCAGCTTCTCAATTACACCCTCAAGATAACTTATTGCAGCTTCTTTTTCTGAATACTGACGTGAAACTACTACAGCAAAATGGGCAAGTTTCAGGAGATTGATTTTTGTCTCAAAGTCCGTAATGAAGTTATGATATAGCTGTATGAGAGCATCACCCGCCTGAAAGAAATAGAAAAACAAATAAGTAAATGAATAAGGTGAGCACAAGATAAAACATTTGTTCAGAGTCGAACATGACTAGAACAAAAATAAACTAAAATAAGATAAGCATGCATGCGCGCGCGCAAAGAGGGAGAGGGGGCAAGAGAGAGAGAGAAAGAGAGGGAGGGCGAGAGAGAGGATGATGTATCACATAAAGCATGTAGCCAGAGTAGGGTACACTTAAAAGCATTCATTTCTCTGTCCACTAAATGTATATGGGAGGCCTTAAAGAAATTATCATTTACACCTCAGAAAAGCACTCCCATATTTTACTTTAAAAGAGACAGGACTACTTCACGCAAGAAATACCATTCAGAATATTCTTTCTTCGCTTAACTGCCCGCAATACCTCCAGATTACAGATTTTTAATTGATTATATGGCATGAATCATACCAAAACTAGATAGATGGCATGGCACTAAATGGAAGCCAACCTTTCTATTACCCATAAATTAACAAACGGTTGAAAACAAAAGTCAAGGAAAGAAAGGCCCAGAGAACTTCTCTTGCAAGAGCAAGCCAAGTAGTGTCTGTTTCAGCAACATTTGGTTTAGAGAAAGCAAAACCATATGAAAAGACCTTTTCTAGCTTAACTTCTCTGACAACACAATGAAACATAAAAGTTTTTCATTCCTTAATATGACATGATAGATTAGCTGATTGCTAAATCTCACCTTAACAGCCGCACTAATCTTCTCAACCCCAAGATTGTGAGACTTGTGATATCCAGATCAAAATATTAATTACTCAAAATGACCTATGTCATGATTCTAATTTCAGATCATAATGATATAGATTGTTCAACTAATCAACAAATAAATAGCAATGCACATCCTACAGAAAGAACAAGTTCTGTCTAAAACCACAAGATGAACAAGATTATTCTACAATAATCCTGCACTCTACACAACATTGAGAAGGCCCACAATTCTGAGTTGAGCACACATCAACACAGACTTCTCTAATCAGCAAATCATATTAAAGTACATAATATGAAGTAACAAAAGGCACATATTTGAATCCAAAATATCTCTGGCAAAATAATCTGAGAGTCCTAAACTCCATGCAACCATGAGAAAGTCCATTTAGAGTTCAGAACACATCAAAACAGATTACGACTAATCAAGAGATGATATCAACTCACACCATCCAGAAGAAACAAATGGCATTAAGCTGAAAAGCAATTAGATGCACAAGGAATCCTACCAGGCAATCATGAGAAGGCCCGTGATTGAAATTTAGTTGACACTGCGCATGCGCTTACCAAAAAAAAAATAATGGACATTTTGACATTTAACTCGCAATAGAGTTTATGTTCCCGCTAAAAGCCTATCAAGGACCAAGATCAGAGTACCCTCCCAACCTCTTCTAGAAGTGAAAAAGAGAGGGGGGGCAGATCACCAATATATGCAATCTTCTCATCCTTCAGTCATGCACTAAAATGAATCTCACTGAAAAGAATCAGGAATCCATCTATAGAATGTCGAGATAGAACATGAATGTTAAAGGTCAAATATAAACAACAAACATAGGGATTGACAAAAAAATCTAATAAGCTAGGCATGACAATTTGGAGAAAGTTCATCTCAATTATGGCCTTAGGCAAAGTGATGCATTTCTTGCCAGTACTTTTGATGTCAAATAACAAAGCTGAGTCACACATATAGCATTTTTTTTTGAACGAAGCTTCTCAAAATGTAGAATCATGTCCAAGTCATGTATCGAGTTCAACTAGGATAATCCCACCTATAACATTCCACTCTGTTTAGGACCATACTTTCTTAAAGATATATAGATATCAAGTCCTTCTTTACTACTTATTCCATGTGATTTTCCGTCTACATCTACCCCTTTTTTCCTTCTACATCTATCAAATCACATCTTCATACTGGTGGGGCCACACTTTCTATAAAATGTATATTTAACAAGTTCTTCTTTACTACTTCATCCCACGTGATCCTCGATTTATCTCTACTCCTCTTTCCTTCTACATGCATCTAATCACTCCTTCATATTGGTGCATCCCTGTACAAAGGAATGATTTGACACATATAGAAGTAGCAAGGAAGAACCTCATATCTATACATCTTTCAGAAAGTGTGGCCCTAAACTAAACAGAATGGAGAAAAGGATTCATGTAGCCAAGACATTCAAGAATGTTTTAAAATAAAAGGTAAAATCTCCACTAACGTTTTATCAGTGCAATGGAGCATAACTTGTTGATGAAAACACAAGTACACCATAGAAAACAAGGCGATCTCTCATTTCAAGTAATTGTCAAATGTCGAGCATGCAAGAGGCACCCATAATCAAGGTGACAGTTTGTTCTAATGGAAAGTATCCAAAGACCAGAAGTAATGCGATGCATAAATGTACTCTTACAAAGCACCGGAAACAAGAATAATGAAAGTGCATGGTCATAGAAAATTGATGATATCTTAGGGTTAAGTATGCTCAAAAAGGGATGCAAAGGCCCATTTCACAACAAAGGTTACAACGGTGCCACACTGATACAGGCACTAAACCCATGAAAGAGTGCTGGAACCACTAGATTAGGGTGTTCCAAGATTACATAGCACAATTGTAACAAAAATATAGGTTTTATGGCTGTCCAGAAATTCCAGCACACGTCAAAACAGAGATTACAATTCAATAAATACAGGAGTAAACCTCAATTGTAATTAACATATGGATAGTGAATCATGCCAGGAAAATGAACCAGCACAGGAGCCGAGAGTTAAATAGCATTATAACAGCTGAATAAAGAGATTCTCAGCACGTTATGCAGTAAACCAGTAAAAATATTAGGTTAAGATGTAAAGCAACAACAAAAATAGAGAAAAGATGGAGACAAAGAAAGAGAAGAAAAGGGAATAAAGAGAATTCCAGACCTCTCTAAAGAATGTATTTACTTTTCAATTTTTATCACAATTATTACATAGATCCAGCCAAACCACCTTTTTTAATCTTTCCAAAAATGGCCCCCACAGAGAAAGACTTCTCACCCTAAGAGATCAGGTCCTCTCCTTTTCCCTCTTCTTCCTCTTCTCTTCCCCTGAGAGACACAATTCTCTCAATAAGTGGGAAGCCCTACAAAGAGAGAAAGAAGGAAAGAGGGGAAGAGGCATCCCTCCTAAGGCAATTGCCTACCTATGGGACCCCATTACTAACTAATTAGGGCTGATGTGGCCTTTCAATGTAAGTGAAGCCACATCATCCCCCATCTAATCACTAAAATGACTCCAGGATATTCACCTAGTCACTGAAAGGGCTCCAAGACATTCATCTAATCACTAAAATGACTCTTCAATGTTTTAACCTCAGTCGAATAAATTCTGAAACCAACTAAAGCCACGACTAATATATCTAAAAGAAAGATACAACAGATCAACGATTAAAATCAACTTAACAAAAACTCCATAAGCCTGTAGCTTCCCGAGCACCATTTGCTTCCACTAAGAGCCTCTTGTTTTCATGCTAGATTCCTAAAAATCCCCTTGCTTATTATGGATCTGAATACTAGGGAATTTTGCCATGAAAGAAAACTAACTGCTAGACTCTTTGATTTAGTGATAGATTTAAAGGATACAGACAATATCGAGCCCATTATTTTCATGGTGTAGTTGTTGATACCAACTTGTGAACTTCACAAGGGTGTACTGCTAAGGGCATCAAAAAAAAATCGTTAGCATCCATGTTAACAGAAAAACAATGGCCCGAACCTTTCCTTTAGTTTGAATCTATAAACTCCTACCATTGTAACCATGAGTTGTATGTCCCTCATTAGCCAATTCAAGTGACAGAGCTTTGGGAGTGATAAGGTCTTTAGACCCAAAAACCTGACTAAGCATATAAAAATTAAGTTCTCCATATTGGATGGCTGAGGATAAGGCTGTTGCCCAAACTGAAAAAGACTAGGTCCCACCTAAGATTTCAGATCATAATGCCCAGTTAGGATTGAACCCTTGGATCGGGCCATTATTCTCACATGTTAAGGCTATTTAAAGTATGAAAATAGGAGATCCTCTTTGGCTGCTCATAGGTGAAGGATCCACAAGTTATTCAGGTAAGCAATCTCATCAAATGAATGTTCAGAGATAGCATATGTCAGGCCTAGGCCACGTTCATAGGATTTTTTCCTACCTAAGGCAATTCCATGAGTAGTGCGTAGAAAGACTGTCGTGCTATTTTAGTCAGATCCTATAAGGGATAAGCTAAACTTCAAACAGCCAGGGGACAAATTCTCACCTTACAATATGAAACAACAATTACAGACAACCCCGTGATAGGACTAGATGAAAAATTTGAAAAGACATACAACCAAAGAGCCTGTTGAAGTTCTACATACACTTTGAAGATGTCTAGCAAAGCAAAACCAACAACTGACCTAGTTACAGGTTCCGAAAACTTATATCAAGTACCCTTTGTTAAACAATCAGAATAGTATCAAATCGTTCTCTGAGTTGAAACATAATTCAATTGGTCGCAGACTGTTATATATTTCTGTTAGGGACTATAACGGAAAGGGATGCTTTTAGGGACTATAATACCTTGTCTTCAAGACAGTTCTGTTACCCAGCATCTCAAAAGCCAACCTTTGAAGGGTTTCTTGTCCCCATACAAGAGAACCATTGGACAAACACACCCCAAAAAACAAGGTCAAATTTAGAGCGCAATTAGAGGCTTCTTGGACACCAAGCGGTTCTTTTCTATTAATCTATACTGCAATAGATCTACAAAATTAGAAAATTTAAAAAAAAAAAAAGGGAATAGAGAGGTCCACTACCACAAAAGTTCTGAATTTTACCATGCAAACCAACAGTTTCACATAGATCCAATCAAAACAAACCAAAACAAAGATAGAAATGCGCAGAGAACCCTGATCTTCTCAAAATCCATTGAAAAGACCATGCAAGAAGAGGATTTAACGTAACTACAGAAAGATCCTAAACCCTAGCAAACAGGAAGGGAAGAAGGGCAGACCTGAACGACGGCTAGGGCCACGAACTGCTCGAGCTTGAGGGTGAGCTGGTGCCAGAGCTTCCGCTGGTACAAGTCGGCCAGGGCACTGTACCAGTCCGCGAGCTCCGGCTGGGCGTTCCGCTGCGATTCCAAGTACTGGAGAGCCCCCGCCATGGCTGGATCGACCTCCGTCCCGCCCTAGAGAAGAGATCGAAACGTTTCGGGACGAAATCTTTAAAACCCTAACTCGGCTTCTTACGTTTTCTTCTTTCGCCTTTTTTTTCTCCTTTCTTTTTTATTATTATTTAAAGCCGGCGTTTCCTTCAGGCGAAGAAGGGCGGAGGTTACTTTCGTCCCGGCGCCGGCGTTATATTTGGAGGTGGTCTCAAGGGGTCCACCGTTGGTATGGGATCAGACGAATCTGGGCGCTGTGATGGATGAACCTTTGGTTGAACCTTTTCTCCGTGCATGCGTTAGCTGTTAAGAGCAAACGCCGAACAGCCTTTCTAGCGAAACAATTATTGAAACGTTGACTTGAATTATGCAGGACCTACTGGCATTAGGTATGTGGCTTAGTGCCATTGATTGAATCTGTGCTCGTTGAGACGGTATTTTTTTCCTGTTTGTTTTACTTTTTTTTTTTATCCCTTCTTTTCCCATTGCTTTTGGCGGACGCATACTTGCAGGCCAAGCGATTCTTCTACCAGCTGCGGTTCGTGTAGAACGTAGAACTACGCATCACGTGCAATGCATGTGATTAGAAATGCATGGGCCAGTGTTACCCAAAAATATATATATATTAGCAGAGATATTGCCTATAAAAGACCATGCAGTGTGAAATTGATGAGTACATGTTCTTGAAGAAATTGTGTTTAGTTTCTAATTTAACTCCTGAATTACCTAATATGATGGAATTATTTGAGGACACTATATATATATATATATATATATATATATAATGGGGATGTCTTTGTTTCCCAAGTTGAAAACTTTTAATTGTCATCTATTATGGTGTTTTGCAATTTTTTGAATATTATTTATGTACTCTTGCTGAATTTGGATATTATCATTATATCCTATTATATTTGTGACATACATATGTATATGCATACACGTATGTATATAAATCTGACAGGCACATGTATGTATACGTGCATATGTTATAATATATAGATAAGTTTGCTTTTTTGTGACTCAAGTGCCGTAGATTTGAAGCATAGAAATAATCTCTCAACATACAAGGGTTCAGGCTGTATATATTTGACTCTCTTCAGATTCTACAGCTGCGAAAGTATCATTTACTAGATGCCATTTATATTTGGGAGCAGAGTTCGGGAATGAAGGAAGATATGGCTCCAACTATGATTTGCTTGAACAGGAAACTAAGTATAACAAAGCTATCAGCTAGGAAAGGTGCTCTTGGAATGAAAATTGGAAGCCATAATTTTTCTTTTCATCTCCCATTACCTAGGTCACCATACGGCGCTTGAACATCATGGAAGTTTGATATGGTAGTTCTTTATTATAAGTAATTATTTAATGAACTAATTTAACAAGAGCATCTCATGAAGCAGCAATGAGATCATGAAAATAATGAAGGGTCATCTCTACGTCAACGTATAGTCTTGGGTAAGTATAAAGCAAATCTGGTTTCTGGCTATGGGACCTTTCAGACAATCCTTGATTTGAGGATTTCCTTGTTGAACAAGATTATTAACATTTCAAATGCAAAAAAATTGGATGGAAGAACTTATCAACATGCAAGATTTAGAACGGGCCATCTAAACATCGACATAAAATTTAACAATTAAAATTTGGTTGGGCATAAAGCATTTTGATATTTCATGAATGACAAGGGACCTGAGGCTAAAGCTAATTAAGACCTGTTCGCAATCGTGACCGGTTTCTAGTTTTTTTACTTTCGTTTATGAAAATATGAAAAGTGATAATAGAAACTCTATAGTTATCGCTTCTATTGCTACTGCTACCACCATTTGTTGCCGCCTGCCAGCCATCAGCCGCCACCAGTGATTATTGATGCCATTGCTCACTCACCATCATCACAACTCGAGTGTTTATTAAATAAATTTTTGGTTTCCAATTTAACAAAGAAAGAATTTGGTTTTAATTTTATGAAAACTAAAAATATAAAGACTTGGAGTTAATTAAATTGTTATATTTTTTTTGCTACAAAGGATGGCTCATACAACTCTAATATGAATACATCCAAGGAAGTCAAAATGCAACAAGTCTCGAAGAGCCTGAGGCAACTCCGCCTCATCGGTACCTGAGTGATCTACTATGAAGGAAGCCACCTAGTCTGCAGTTCTATTTGTCTCCCTATAGACATGCCTCACTCAAAATATAATGTCATTGCCAGTTATACCCCAAATGTCCCGAAGCAAGGCGTGGTGGCCCCTACATCCCTAGAGCACCTCTAAATCCAACTAACCATTAGTGGCCGAGTTACATTTTAGCAGAATGGCGTTGGCTCTCAACAAATGTTGAGCATGACTAACTCTAGCCCAAGCTGCCCTCAACTCTGCCCCAAGGCCCAAGACGTCAAAAACCGAGCTTCCTCCAATTGCCACCACTCCAAAGTCCGAGTCTCTAATCAAAAAGCCCGCACCGCCCCTTCTGTCGCTATCCAATACGCATCCATTGAAGTTAACCTTGAAGAAGCTCGAAGGTGGGGGCTCTCAGGTGATATATAACGTATGAGATGCTACAAGAGCAGAGGTAGAGTCCCATGTGCCCCAAGCTATCATAGGCTCTCCAAACAAACCTACATGGATGATCTCCACAGCTTGCACATGGGCCTTGTCCAGAATAAACCTCGGCGTCAAATTGCTCTCCCCAAAGATCGAGAAATTTTTAGCCAACCAAATGTGATAGCCAACATATGTAGCCATAATCACCCATGACAGGAGCGAGGCATACCCAACCACCTCCCTCGATACTTGTAGGGAAAGAGTCAATCGAGGTCGCCTCGCGGAGTACGTCCGGTGGAATATCAGAGAATCTCTACACCCGCACTACTCAATCAGGCTGCAAGTGGACATGGTCCACGTACTCTTCCAACCCATACCTAGGGCAGGTCGCGGGATACTCAACCTGTACATGTTCAAGATAGCCCTAGTTAGGAGACGTCCCCAAGTCACCTTCCAGATCTAAGCATAGTCCCGACTCTGAGTCTGTTCACTCTTGAAGAGGTCATAGAGATTCCTCACTTTGACCCTCGGGCAGCTGGAAGTGCTCTAGACCCTGACATCTGGAGCGTCACATCTCAGAACCGCCGCCGACTGCACTTTCTCTGCCAGGTGCTTATCAAATAGATGGCTAATTCGGCTAGAGTCGCACCCTCTCTCATCGAGATGGAGAAGATCGCAGACTTGCAATCCTCCCACGGCCTCAACACTGACGCCGACTAAAGTCTCAATGGGAGGACATCCACCTAGGGGTCACCCATCACATCTACACTTTGCCCATCCTCATTGAGCCATCTGGTGTCAACCAGGACTCTTGAAGCGTGCGTGCAAATCTTCCTCCACATGAAAGAGCTCCTCCGTCCACTCTGGATCTCCCCATCAATGGTCCATAGGCCATACCTATCCCTCATGACCAAACTCCACGGCACTGGGGCTCCAAAACCAACCTCGTAGCATGCATGGCAATGAGTGCCTCTCTTTTCCTCGATAGAGACTAGACACCTAGCCCTCCCTCCTGTACCGGCTGGCAAACCACTTCCCAAGCGATCAAGTGCACGCCATGCCCCCTCCAAGTAAACAAAGGGCATCTAGAGTACAAAGAACAAACAACTAATATAGTTGAAGGGTGGTGAGAATTGCAAGTCCCATAATCCAAGGGAGTTATATTGATATGCTTCATTTGATGGAAAAATTGGTAGGTTGATTTGTCTATAGAAAACGTTCCACAACTATCCTCCCCGATCTTTCCGCCGTCTTCCTCGCGAGCGACAACGCCGGCAGGAACATACTCCACCACATCGCCCGCTGGGCGTCGTCTGGGGCAGCATTCCAGTGATGGTGGTGGAGGGGGTGGCGACGATCCGGCTGTTCTTCAGCGCAGAGGAGCCGACGACCTCAGAGGCGAGGTTGGAGGGGGTGCCATTCAAGTCTAAAGAGTGGTCCGAGTGGTACTGGAGGTTGTTCTTGCTAGCCGGGTCCGACCTAAACCATGAGACTGGCTGCATTTTGTTCTCAAACTTTTTTTTTATAGAAAAACATATATATATATATATATATATATATATTTAGTAGTCAGTCCCACCATTGACATGACTATAATAACCTCTAATCCTATTGATCGTAATTTTAACGGCCACCTCAAATTGAATTTTTTTTTCCTAATCCATTGCAGGTGTAAGCATTTGTATCCCAGTGCATACATAATTACAAATAACTATCTACACATAGATATAAATATGTACAAAAATAATATAATTATACAATAAAACTGTATATAAGAGTTACTTATAAAATATGTGCAATATAAATATACTCAGTTTGTTGTGTAATTTTTTTTATTTTAAAAAAAGAATGATCTTTTTCTCTCTAGCCCCTCAAATCTCAGTCCCCGCCCTCGTCCTTCAGCTCTCTCTTTTAATTCATGAAAAAGAAAAAATGTTGGTTTCATCAAAAAAAAAATTTGATAGAGGTTTCATCTTAAATGTTTATTAGATGATCGTTGTTCTCGTGCAGTTGGTCTATCTCTCACATGCGAACAATGAGAATTTTGTGAAATCTGTTTATTTTGAACCTATTTTGTCTGCAGCTTGATATGTTGAAGATCATACTCCGAGGCTATAATTACATGTTCATAAATAATTTGTTAAGGGTCAGGAGCAGAAATTTGCTGACAAAAAAAAAATGCAACATGTTATTTTTCATCAGAAACTTGAGAAGGATTGGGAATTGAGATACTTAAAAACCTAAAAATATAAAGAATTATAATAAATGCTGAAGTTATTGAAATATCTGCATATTTATTCATATAAATACATGCACATAAGAGGAAACAAGAACAAACCGCTACTGAAACAACTCCAGCAGGGCAATAAAATGACGTTATTAATCCATAACTTGTAGAAATTACTTCAATTACTTATGAATAATTCATAAGTAAAACATATGACAAATGAATGATTTGTGAATAATTAATTTTTTAATTCACTATCTACCAAAAATGATACAGAAGATCGTTCAACGAAGAAAAAGATCTAGATCATTTCATGATTCAGTAGATGTTGTTACGATGTTGCGAACCACCTTGAGCAAACCCCTCAACGATACTTTTCCTTATTTGCCAAACACTGTGATGCAGTTGATTAAGATAGTGAAGCAACAATCATCAAGAGTAACTTTTTTCCAGAGAGAATGATAGGCACTAACTACCAAAAAAACAAGAGAGAGAACAATAGGTACTAGTGCATAAAGGAATTTTATTAATATAGGAGTATATCTATTTAGATACCTCTTGATCTGATTAATGGGCTCCAATTTCTTCATTTTTCTCTGGTGTGTCGATCAAATTATCTATATCAGTTGTCTGAGGGACAGACAAAATTAAGCCTTCAAATCTTGATCATAAAGTTTGGCTGGCTCATGGTTCAGTAAGTAGGCGTAAGCCTTCAAATCAAAATTAAGCCTTCAATTTGTCTGGACAGACAAAAACTCATTTGGGGACATTGAAAACTATGCTCTTCACGTTTCAGTTGCTCTGTAAATGGATTTGATGACAAAAATCTGCTCCCTTTTTCTTTTAATTTTCCAAAAGCTTTTGTTCTGTAAAAAATAAAGCTGACTTTCTAGCAACAAAATTTGTAAGATAATACAAATTTTGAGAAACAAGCCTCTTGTCATGAAGAAAATACTTATACTCTGGGCGTCGATCTTTTGTAAAAGGTAAGAGGAACAAAGCTACTTAGCCTATCAATTTTTCACAATCTACACAATGAGCAAGACACCAGTTATCTCTCTCTCTGTGTGTGTGTGTGTGTGTGTGTAATCTCAACAGCTAATTCAATATTCAGTTCTAGTATTTGCATAGCATTCATTTATCGGTACACTGCAATGGTATGATAGTTGAGGTAAAGCATGGTGCTGTATCTGCAAAACATAAATCCTGTCACCACCACCATTACAGTGAGCCTCAGGTTTGACTCTTATGGTGCATTCTCTCATGATGCACAATGGCTCTATACGTTTCCAGAGCCAGGTTTGTTTCCATCTGAACTTAAACTAGGACACAGTTATGAATTAGATTTTTAAGCTAAATCTTCAGCCAGCATTATTTCTCCAGAAACAGAACTAAGATTGCTGCTTATAAACACCTAACAGACACCTGGTCCCTATATCTCATCCCAAATCGTGCTGCAGTATGCAGTAAAAAGGCTACAGCAAGCAGTTTTGTCCACAACAAATTCAGTATGCTGAATATAAGCTGTGTGTTATTGGTAGTGTTACAATTCCATGACACAAATTCTAACATCTGGACACAAGAATCATGCAAATCATGTAAAGATTATATAACTCGTTTATTCAATAACTTTGACAAGGCAACTGTGCTATAAGTTTCTAATGTTTTCATCTTCCACCATAATACAGTTCATAATCAAGTGAACACTGGAGAAATATAAAACTATATCTCAAGAATAAGAAGGAAAGACAACAAAATAAAGCATGAAGAAATGAGTACAAGTTCTATCGCTTGTAAGCTCATTCACCAGCAGTCTGGTTTTCAGCTGCACTGCATTCTTCCAGCAGAGCTATGATATTATGTTCTGGGGCACTCATGGATGGCAATATGGCCCGCCTAGGAGGGTCGAGGTGGGGCTTCATTCCACCAGCTTTGGATTCAAGATGCGATCTTTCCTTCACAACTGGTAAGTCAGTCCTCATTCTTGCATTTGCAGAAGAGATCCGCTCCTTCCATATTCTTCCATCCTGATGTAAGTCATCAATGATGCTGATTATATCCATTATTTGCAAATATGCTAAGTCCACAGTTAGTCCAATATCGCCAAAATTGCAAATTTACGAAAGAACAAATCTGCTAAGCAAATGATCAAGAATGCAGGGAACTTTCAAATTTTATTGGATTAGCAAAAGGCTTCGAGTTTGCAAATCTAATGTAGATCCCATGCTAGTCCTAATACTGGTGAGGTTGCTTCTTGGTAAGCTAGTCTTCACATCAGCTGAATTGATAGATAAATAGAATCGTCCGCTATCCATTGTCTGTTTCTATTAGTGTATGCCAAATTGGTGGGCTTTTAGGTCCTTCAAGGGCTTAATGAGAAACTGAATTCAATATGGCTCCAAAATAAGAAATGTGCATCATGTGACCATACTTAGCAATGTATTGGGCAAATAGTTTCGGAGCTTTTGACTGAATCCGAGAGATATCAGAAGTCAGGATATCAACCTTTCCCTGAAGATACTGTGATTTGAACATTTTTAGAGGAACTTCTGATTACTCTCTGGGCTGAGCATTTGATAGATGCAATGTGGAACTTTAGAAGGCAGTCCACCACAAGGACTATAAAAGCATGTAAACACTATCTCCACTCGGGTAGTATCTGATTTTATAACTTCTTAGTATATGAAATAAGGGGGGCATAAGTTGAGATGAAGAGATAGAGATCAGCATTACAAGATGCACAACATATAATTATTACTAAAACTAGAGTAACAACCAGCTAGCATTCTTATTAATATATTGATCTTGGCAACCAAGGTGAGGAAATCTTGATCGCTAGTAGTGCAAATGAAATCCCATATCTTGCTTGAAATGCTTAATTTCTATGGTCCTTAAATCAGAAAGGGAAGTCTTATTTGATAGCACATGTTTCAGCTTGTATTGGGGGAAATTGCTTCGCTTTCAAATGAAATATACAGTAACAAACAAAACTATTTGATGTACAGCAATAGACTGCCTTGAATTAATGCCAAACAAGTATAAAAGATATATGGCATATAATTGATGAATAAATAGGATGACGCAATAACTACAAAAAAGTTAATATATGCTACGAGAAATCAAAGAGACATGATTTTATAGTTAAAAAGATATGACCAAAAATTCCTGCTCTTATAGTAATAAGAAAAAGGATTTCGCAAAACATGTGATGCATATATCGAGGGTGGACACAAATTAGGTGTCCTGTATAACATGACGTGATCTCATATAAAACTGGCCGGAAAGCTCAGTCAACAAGGAAATTTACACATATGCATTCACACAAAAATAAATGCAGGAAAACAGGAACAGTTAATATATGTCATATAGATGAGCTTCAGCATGTGAAAAAAGGTTTGACATTCAGTTGTATCCTCCACCTTTTATAAATTAGCACGCTGTACATACGCTTGCTAACTAGCAAGATTTAAATGATGAAATGGCATGAAATTATAAATTTAATTCCTGTGATTATAAACTCTATTTGTGTAAGGGCACGAATGCTTTACGTTTGTTTACAATAACATCATGAAATTGGACACTCAGCAAGAAAAGAATGTTTGACAGGACACCAGAAGACATCATTGAAGGCCCGAGTGCATTGAGCACAATTCAGTGAAGGGAATAACTATCTTGCTGCCATTACTACAAGAAATTGTTTTGAATTTCACAAGGAAACAGAAAGAAAAAAAATCATGAAATTGATTATAAGAATCTGACTAGGTTGTTTATGTTATGATGATAAGAAGAGTATATTAAGAATAATTAGGTGAATGAGTTACAGAAATGGAAGGAGGTTGGAAAGTGCACTCCAGAATGTTTGGATGATAAAAGAGATGGAGATCTTGTTTCAGTCATATGCTTAACTGCAGCAAGGGCAGAGGAGGCCTTGGTTAGGAAATAAAACCAGAGTTATGTGAAAGTAACACCATGAAACCTTAAATTTTATGAAGGATCAAGAAGAATTTTAATCGAGGATATAGTAATTGATCATAAAGAGAGTTTATAAAACCACACTAAATAACAAGGGAATGATAGTTTAAAACAGATGTACCACCATGCACCCATATATTTATATGATACCAAATATAAACAGTAACACTGATAAAACAACTTGAACATAATATAAACCAATAAAGAAGAGTAGAAAAAAATAAGCTGATAAATGGCAAAAATAACAATGTCCAAAACAAGTAGTTAGATCCTATCTTATTCACAACAACATACAGAGTATTATATTGCCATGTCATTAATTTCTAATTAATGCACTAATGAAAAATAATGTTGATATAGATCAACTACATGTTTTAAACATGTAAATACCGACAGCATCTAAATATTAATGATATTCAAAAAGGGTAGATAAAAAGAATAATAAACAACACAGGCCCCTGAAGGCATGTTTGAGTAGGTAACATGATATACCGGGCATAGATTTGTACATAAGCCTCATTGCAAATGACCAGATCTTTACATGCTGGAGCCCTTTCAATTAGTGCACAAAAGATATATAAGATAAGAATATGAGAAGAATCATACGATAACGAAATCTAATTGTGTGACAACAAGAATCGAATGGCTATCACCATCGAATTTTATTGCCTGGTCAATATTTGTTTTCCTTTTGGACTACCACCATCATCCAGCAAACTGGAAACCAGGCGTAACTGATGTGAAATAAGAAGCCATGAACTAGATTTACCCTCCGTTTGGGAGTTTTGGGGAGAAAAGAAAAGAAAGGAAAACTTTAATGAGGAGGAAAAAGAAAAGAAAGGAATAGAATAGACTTTCCTCTCCTCTTGCTTGGCAGTTTTAGGAGGGAAGAGAAAGTACTTTCCTTCCTCTTGTTTGAGAGTTTGAAGAGAAAAGAAAAGAAAGCATACATTTTTAACACTTTTACTAAAATACCCTTATTATAAAAAGGGCATGCTTATGAGTAGAGGTGTAAATGGATCGGGTCGGACCGGGTCATGAGCGACCCCAAGAAAGTGCAGCTGTGGAGATGGAGCTCCGTAGAGGTACAGCAAATGGGTATATGGAGATGGAGATGATATATGAAAAGTTAAAACAAAAGATGCCCTAGGATATATTTATCTTTTTAATCTGGTACTTCTTTAATTTAAGGGTAAAATAGGTATTATAAAAAATTTATTAAGTTCCAATTCCTTTCTTTCCAAATCCTCTCACTTATGGGAGGAAAGAAAGGAGAGAATTGGAGCCCAAAATTTTTCCTCATATTTCCTACTTTTTTTTCCTTTCCCTCCATTAAAAAACTCCCAAACATCAAAATTTTTAACTTTTCCTTCCATTCCATTCCTTTCTCCTCAATTCCAAGTTTTCAAACGGAGCCCACAAGGGAATAACTGCAGAGAAAGGAAAGGTTCTGGTAGCAAACTTACATTAAGTATTGAAGGTTCTGGTAGTGGGCATTTAACAGGTTGGTCATGGTTGAGAGGCTCAATTGGGTGCTCAACTGGCTTCATTTCAACTGCTACTTCAATTCCATGGGCAGCAGCAAGAGATGCAGAACCTCGTACCTCTGCAAGAGGTGCCACCGTTTGCCCAACCTCCTGAAAATAGAGAGTTAACTAAATGTTAAACATAATAAAAATGTCTATCTATATCGCCGGCAAAAAGTGGAGAACTGTGCTAGAAAGTCATGAATAAAAAAAAGTGCTCAAAATTTTAACAATTCAGCATTAAAAGAATGAGAGAATAATGATTCAGATGTCAAACCAACTAAAGTCTAAAAGAATGTATTTGATCAATCTTTTTTTTATTTTTTTGGAGAAAACAATGAACAACTCAGTGCAGAAAACTTGGTCAGCCAAAAACCAAATTACAAGTAAACAGAAGTTAACAATATCTAAGTTGCTATCAGAAAAGAAAAGAAACAAAAAATATCTAAGAAGTTTCCAAATATCAACAGATTTTCTTTGAAAAAGGGAAAACGCTTGCACTGGTAGGAAGCCAAGAAAAAAGAGAAAAAAAAACTCTTATAAGATTAGGATTCATGAAAAAGATAACTACCTTAAGATATCATAAAAAATCGGGAAAAAGAGGATACGGAGACAATAATTCTTAAAGGGACCAACTAATGGAATAACTTAATAGCTGAAAATAACTCCAATACCAATAAAAAATTAAGAATTTTCCAGAAATTCAGAACAGATGACGATAGTTACAGGGAAGGACCAATTCTCCCACAAATTGTCCAAAAAAAAATGGCAGCTTTACTCGAGCAACAACAAAACCAAATTGGGTTATTTTCTAGTTGAATAATTTCTCTTTTCTGTAAGCATAAAGACCGGAGAAAAATGACTAAAAAACCAAAAAGCATCAAACAATCGAGATAAATCTCGACTAAACACATCCAGCAATCCACTGGAACCGAATAATCTAAAACTTCGGTCAAATTCTGATGTGAATTCTCCAAAACAAAAGAAAACAACAAATCGTCCCCAATTAACAAAAGAAGTGGGCAAAAAAGTTTCTTTTTTTTTTGGTGAGACTCGATGTGCTTACGATCGCGCTCTTCGCCCGCCGGTGGCCGCTCCAGCCGCCGGAGAAGCGAGAGAAGATCCCCACCATCTCCGCCGCCGCTCCTCTCGAACTCTTCTTCCTTCGAGGTTGCTTCGCCTACAACACGCCTTCGAGGTAGAGAGAAAAGCCGCAGGCGTGCGGGGGGCGGTGACCCGATTCTCCTCCACGCCCCGGAGAACGAGGGGAAAGGGGGTTCAGCTCACCGCAGGATAAGGGATCGGTGAGCGGTAACTCGAGCGGACCGCCGTTTCCTGGCCGACTTCAACAAGTAGGCAGGACACCGCGAAGTGGTTAGATTTCGCGGCTATTGTACTTTATTCGAGATCTCCCGTGTGCGTCTCCCGCACCGAAAATCTTACTATAGTCTAATATGGATGGACGGTTTGTATTTTGACACGTTGCGAGTTGGACCCACGAAAGAGACGGGAGCGCAGGAATGGGATTCATTGTATATTTTCGAACAGGGAACAGCAGATTGCGCGCGGACACGAAAGGTTGACGTTTCGTTTCTGCGGACAAGTAATTGCTTTTTTTTATGATGCAGTGCGGGACGCGATCCCGTCACGCTTTAATTTAGCTGAAAGCTGGCGTCTTTATTTGATTCGGGCCTGACACGTGTGAGGCTGATAGGTACGGTGTTGTCACGCTTGAAAGATATGCCACAATAAAACATCCCAAGTTTTGTCATCCATCTTAGGTCCCATCAGAACTTTCCTGAGTTCCTCGCTTCCATACTCTTAGTCTTAGGATCTAGAATTTAGAATTTTAGAGTTTTTAAACTTTGGGATGATTTAGGGGTTAGGGTTTAGAATGTGCAGATTCTCTTGTGAGAGGTCCAGCTCTCAGCCATGATGATAGATAGCTGGTGATTGAAAATTTGATTTCTTTCTATTCAAGGGTTTATAGGATGCAAACCCATTAATCTAACCTGAATTATAGGAACCATAGAACTGTGTAGCATGCATAAGATCGCCTTAGTTTGTTCATAAGATCTCTTGCAGGTTATATCATAGCTATAGCATTGAATGATGCCTTCATTGGATTTGGGGTTTTAGGCATCGGGAGATGATTGTTCTTCAATGTGGCAAGCTGCCTATAAAATCTTTCAACATTGATTGAGAAAAAAAAAGTGTTGCTTCAATTGTTTGCTTGTATCCTTGCTTGGTATTTCATCTAGAATGATATAAGGAATGAATGTAATTTAAGAAGGTTTAGTGTGCTTCAAGATGGGTTGAAAAAGGAGCAGCCAAATTATGGTGTCCCAAGTGATCATTTATATTTTGTTGGATATCAATTTTTTTTATATAGAATGAAAACACGCATGCATTAGATATTTAAACATATTGCCACCCTCGGTCTCTCGCCAAGGCGGTTGCTCGAGTCATCAACCCATGGCCTATATTATGTTAATCAAGCAGTCCTAAAATGATGACAAAACTGAAGCTATTGTTGTGAGTGCACAATTTTCTTGGCTTGACAGTGTACATTATCCCAATGTGTTGATTTCTTTTAAATTTAGCATGGTTTTCGCTTTCTTCTAATTTTGCTATGAGTATCATTTTGTTAGATTCTAATTAACTTAGGATTTCTTTATTGTTCTGAAATCATGCAGGTTAGATAGAATCTTGTGAACTAACAATTAGATTCAGTCTAAATAGATTGTTATGTCTTATTTTATTATTTGCAAAACCTTACCTATTAATGAAGTTTGGTTTATGGGATAAAAGAATTTTTTTTTTTTAATTTCAGGGCATCTAACAACAACAAAAGAGTCAATAATGAGAGAGAGAGGAAACAAGAGATTTTATAATCTTAGCTCCGACGTATTTTCCAACGATAGCAAGCATATAGTTGAGAGAATACTTTATTGGGGTGATTCTCTTCTCTCTTTCCGGATTGCTTTTCTATCTGTGTGGGGCTCCAAACCCCCCCAACCTCTCCCTCTCCTCGTTGTACTCAAAGACGCATCAAAAAAAAGAGGAACCACTAGAGCCTTTTTTTGTGTAGTTTAATGCCTTTCAAATTACAAACAAGAAAGGAATAATATTAAATCATATGGTTGCGTATCCTCGTTCATTCAACATGCAATACTTTAGGATTTTAATCATGTTGTTGCCAATACGTAATTCTTCTGGAAGTCAATACAGTATGCCCATTTTCAAAGTCTATGAGCTCGTTTGGTTCGTGGGAAGCATTTTTTCTTTTAGAAATATGATTTCTGAGAAACAAATTTCTAGGAAGAGGATGCGTAGGAAAGTACTTTTGGCATATTTGGTTTACCACGGGAAAATGACAAATTTCCAAAGTGCTTATGTTTGGTTGGCCATCCACTATGTATAATTCCTATTATGCCCTTAATAAAAAATAAGTCTTTAATGCCTCTTTAATGCTTCTTTAATGCTGAAGGGCCTTTTTGGGAAAAAGTAAAAATGGAGTGATTCTCGCCTCGTGGAAAAGTAACTTTTTCATGAAATGTGAAAATCATATTCTCATTGGAATACAACTTTCTCATCTCTCTTCTTTGAAAACTTCAACCAAACAAAAGGCACTTCATTACTTTTTCGTTGACCATACTTTCTTCCATTCTTTTTCCGCGAACCAAACGAGTCCTATGTTGCTTTCGAGCCGCCAACTTCTTCTTGGTCGCAAGCAATCTTCAACCTCTTATTTCTATTCCCAAAAGTAATGATTACAGAAGGCAGGAGATTCCAAGGGGGCAAGTTGGCATGTCCGTCGACCAACTTACTTGGGGGCCAGCGCATGGGTTACCTCGGTCCTAGATCTTGGTTGTGGTTGTTTGGATTTTTGCGGCATATTTGACCCTAGACCAATAGTAATGAGAAATTATATCCTACAGCGTCAGCGGCAACATGGTCGTGCACCATGTCAATCACCAAGAGGCATTCCTGTGACTAATCATTGAGACGAGTGCACTCTAAATGCAACCTACAGAAATGCGCCTCGGTGATTGGTATGGCGCACGCGCGCAGTGCAGGATATATTTTCTCCCTGAAATGTAGATCATATGTTTGTTTTCTTTTGAAGTTTTGAGAAATTCTCAAACATTCAGAAAGCAGGAGATTCTAATGTAATGTCAAACCTCCTTCTCTTTAAACCGGATATTCCCACTATGTCTAGATTTGAATAAGGGGCCTATCGCTTTGATTCAAAAGTTGCTGATTCACTAATGAAGCTCGTATCCGGACAGTTGGCATATCCGTTAACCAACCTACATGGGACCGACGCATGGGTCGGATGAAGACCTTCCACAAAACAACTCCTTGCTCCTAGAACTTGGTGCGCCATTGTGCTGCGGTTGCTTAGTAGGGATTTTGGTGTGACCAGTCACTTGCTTTAGGTTTTTGAAGCCCATTTGACCTCTAGACCATTAGCAATGAGAAATTATATCCTACACCGTATGCACCAGCATGATCGTGCACTGCATCAATCAGCGAGATGTATTTCTATAAGCCAATCATCGAGATGAGTGTATAATGAATGGGACCTATAGAAATATGTCTCGACGATTAGCGTGATGCACGAATGCGGAGGAGGAGACATTTTCTTTTTAAAATGTAGATGGTGTGTTTGTTTTCTTCTGAAGTTCCCAGCAATTCTTGAACATCTTAAAATGTAAGCCGCATGATAGGCAAAATTATAGTCATTCTATGATCATGGTTGGGTGCTAATTGTGACTTGTGAGTCAGTGAATGCATAGGGATTTAGTGGATAGTCATTTTATACCAGGGGTTCAAATCTTGTCCATACTATGATCATGAATGGATAGGGATTTGATGGAGGCTTACATCATGTCCCCTCTCTTTAAATAACCCATTGCCTATGAGCCTTTTCTACCCAAGAAAAATAAGCCCTTGTATCTAGTCTCAACATTCCATTTGTTCAAGAGGTAAAATATTATTTCTGCTAGAGTGAGCCAAATTTGGGCCTTCTCTTGGTTGAATAGGCTATGCATGGTTGGTCAATGTTTAAGATTAAATCTAATCAAGGACTTGAGCTACGTTTGACCTTTTACACCACTTACCCAAACATCCTCACCTTCCTATAGCTTAAACTACAAATGGCTATCATCCTTGTCGTGGGGTGCAGTTATATGAATATTTTTATTTCACACGATTCCGCATTAAGTTTCGTACATTTCATTGATATTATAAAAGATAAAGGGCCAACTCGATGAGCATTCAAAATTCATTCTATAATATAAAAATACACCTTATTTCTTTGAGAATTTAGCAAAAAAATTTGCTGGTAGCAAAAGAGATTCTGATTTTCTCTATAATGAAATTCAGGAAATTTAAATAATATGAAATTATGGGATATTAGAGGCAATCAACATCTTAGGATCAAAGTGGAAAACATAATTTAAAGTTAAGTTAAAAGTGGCAACACAAACTATAGAACGATATGGTCTTCAACACCTATCCCACTTTTGCCTGTTCCTTTTACTTTTTCAAAATACTCTACTTTCATTCTCTACCAAATAATGGGTGGCTCTTGTGGAGAGTTTCACGAGATTGGTAAGTTATAATAATCTACTAATCAAGAATAAAAATAGTCATCACGTTCATCTAGTCATCATGCCTATCCAACGTGATATCCTCATTCCATTAAATTGTTAGTCTCCCATTCTTGAATCAAACACCAATTACATGAATCCAGTAAATAATATTTTCTCGTACTTGAATAACTTGACTAACATTAACCTCAATACTATTGTTTTTATCATCATTTGAATAAAATTATTCAATATAAAAAGAAAAAGAAAAATTGAAAAAAATACATGAATGAAGTTGCTACTGTGAGGTCCCGTGCGGGCATATGTTTAGTCCCATATCGGTTATTTGCCAAAAAATCTTGGATACTTATACAGGACTAAGAAACTCAAATAATACCTTCCGACTAGCAGAGCTTAGGTAAGATCTTAGGTTGTGACCAATGATATCAGAGCGAACTCGGCCTATAGCCTAGGTGGAGTAGGAGACACTGCAGTACGGTTCATAGAGGCTGACTGCAGGCCGATCATAGTGCTAGCATAATAAGAACTACACATTATTGTATAACACTATTCATGGGCCTCTTCTTGTTGAGGACACCATGCTTATTCAATTCAATGTACAACCAAGATAAAGTTTTTTTTTTTTTTCCGAGGACTAGCAAACAAACAATCTTGGGCCGATTCATCCAGACCAAAGCCCCAAGCGTGGCAAATCTTTGCATTCTCCATGTGCTGGATTAAGGACATTTATAAGAAAGATATCCAATCAGGCAAGTGCTATGATACTTCTTTACATTATTTCATGAAAATAGAGGAGATATCTTGACCATCCATTTGGCAAGAGTATTTAGAGAGTTTTATTCTCAACAAGTTAGTAGCAGGTTAACTTACCTTCCTTTTTTTTTGAAAAAATATTTAATTAATTTATATTTTGATTTTTTCTGAACCAAGTAAGATGGTTTTTTTCCAAAAAAATATTAAATACTTTTTTTTAATTTTGAAATACTCATCTCCATTCGCCTCCCCGTCGCCACCCTCACCATTCGCCTCCACGTCGTGCTCCACCAACGGTCCTTTTTACCGTCGTTCTCTCCATTGCCTTCACCGCTGATGAGGAGCTTTAGAGCTCTCAAATGCGTCGAGCTGAGAATGGCCGCTTTTTGGTGACGCTCACAAGCACCAAGAAGCATGTCGTCCCCTTCCATTGCAACACCAGATTGACATGGATCTCGGGAAGGAGATGAGCCCACAAGTCCACCCCGGCCTTGACAGAGAGAGCAAGAACTCCTCTTTAGCCTCTCCATGCCTGCTAAAGGTACGGATTGAGTTCCTGACATAGAAATGGGACCGAATATCGACGGGTTGCAGCTCGCCGGCATGGTGGAAGCCGACGATGGCTTCCTAGTATATATAGTTGCTGCTCGTAGAGTGCTCGACCAATTGACATGTCGTCGGACGCCTCCTCCTATAATCCAGCCATGTCTGCACGGTCAAGGAGAGCCACGAGCACCTTGAGAAAGAGGGCATAGTGCGGCCCACACTTATCCCAGAGCACTGGCTTCTCGGCGAAGTCACTAGAGCCAAGATCATGGTGGACTCGGAGATGACGCCGTGGTTGGGGAAGGCAACAGTGATGGAAGAGAAGGAAGGGCCATGGAGGGAGAGGACTTGAAAATCGTGGTCGATCTCGTCGGCGCCGCTGTCGTAGGCGCGGTGGAGGTCATCGTGGGTGAGGCTAGGGTCGTCGGTCGAGGATGGTGAAGTCATCATATGTGTGGAAGACCTAGTCAAGGCTGTCATGAATTGCTTGTCGGTGAACTTGACGTGGGGGTTGAAGCCACCCACGAGGTCAGCCTTCTCCTCTCGATTGAGCCTATCGCTACAACGCTCTCTCTCTCTCTCTTTGTGATCTTAGGGTAAGCATGGGGTCGAGGTGGGGAGAGAGGACTTCAAAGAAGCCCTTGGAGATAGCAAGGTTGGAATGGGGCTAAAATTTCATTGAAGTGACCCAGGTTCGAAATACATAGGCGTCGATTAAATGTAGGGACCGGATGCCTCCTGCCTGATTTGTTCGGTGGAGTCGCCATCTGGTCTGCCAATTTCGAGGTGGCGCTGAGATGACGCACTCACACGGGTAATGAACCTAGTTGGGAAAAAAGAAGTTCTCTTCTTTCAGAGTTTCAGGAGTCAGTCCTCCAAAGAAAGGACAACCGACAACTAGAGGATAGAGAGCAGGCTACCCGATCATAGTATAACTCATCTAATACTTTCGATTTTTTGTTCTTATTAATAAGTTAAATGTTCAACTAAATTAAGGGATTTTTTTCAAAAAGGACATGGACCGACGTGCAATCAGTCTTGGGCCGATTCACCCAGGCTCCAGCCCACAGTCAACTGCGGCCCATACTCTCTAACTATCACGTGGCAATCACGTGTATTCGGAACTCCGAACCCTAGAAAACCCGCCCGCAGCGCCTCCGTTTTCTTGTTCGCCTCCTGCGATGGGTAGAAAACTCGAAGATGCCGCGGCCCATCCCGGCGAACCAGAAACCCCGGAAATTCCAGCCAGCCATGGCGGAGGAGTGCAGAAGATCTCAGAGAAGAAGAGGAAGGAGAAGAACAAAAAGGAGAAGAAGAAGGACCGGGGAGAACGATACGAGAATGCATATCTTGTCGCAGAAGAAACCCTAACCCTAGAGCCCACCAAGAACGGAAAGAAAGAATCCAAGAAGAAAAGGAAGCTTGCCGAGGTGGGGCTCCGTCCCTTTGAGAGTTCAGAAGCCGTCGATAAGAACTCGGAGAAGAAGGAGAAGAAGAACAAGATGCAGGAGAAAGAAACAGAATCGAACTTGGACAAAGAATTGATCGGAGAAGCATCAGACAAGAAGGACAAGAAGAGGAAGAGGAAGCATGGGGACTCGGATGAAGGGACGAAGCCAGAGCGGATGGAGTTGGAGGAGGGGAAGAAGGGTGAGGAGGTGAGTGAGGGGTCGGAAGGAGGAAGTGCTGTGGTTGTTTCTGGGAACAACTCAAAGGATTCTAAGTATGAGGCTCTGAGATCGTTTGCCGATTCTGGGCTTCCAGCTGAGGTTCTTGAATGCTGCAAGAACTTCAACAAGCCATCGCCAATTCAGTCACATGCGTGGCCTTTCCTCTTGGATGGACGGGACTTCATAGGGATCGCTGCAACTGGATCCGGTATCCCTTCCTTATGCTTTTTTTTTGTTTTCCTTGCTAAATTTCTTGAGCTTAGAATTATTCATTGTTCTGTTCATTTGTAAATTTTATTAGTCTTACTCATTTGATTCTATGAACTGGAAAACTTATAGATAGTCCCCTTTAGCTTTTTCCAAGCTCGTGTTGTTTAAATGGGTTTGAGTTACTGGAAAAAAAGTTTATTAGAATGAGTCAATATCAAAAACTAGCTGACATTAATTATGTTGTTTTCTTCCCATTAAGATCCTTGATTAGTAGTGGTAAGAATTTTACAGTCTATTTGTGTAACCAGTTTGTCTGGTAATGTGGCTTTGCTATGACATGAAGCCTCACATTTAAGGTAGTTGAAGCAGGGTCGGTGGAACTGTCCCGAACCGGATAGTTCTGACCATTCCGAGCCGTACCGGTGGCCCACGGGTACGGCTCCGGCAACAAAAACGAAAACCGTTGCCAAAGATGAAGAAGGAGAAGGAAAGAGAGAAAAAGAGAGCGAGCGGAGGAGGGAGGGAGGGAGGCTGGCGGAGGCAGGCGCTGGGGCAGCAAGGGGAAGCCGCGACCGTTTTTCTGTTTCGCTCGAAACAGGGGTCCAGCCGCTTTTTTAATTTCGCGATTTTTAAGTGAAGTCGGTAAATCGCAAAATTAAGTGAAGCCACCCTCCGTCGACCTTCCTCCTTTCCTCCTCTGTTCTCTCTCTTTTTTCTCTCTCGTTCTCCCTCTCCCCCGCCTCTTCTATTGTGTCGGTACGGGCCCGGCCTGGCACGATGCAGGCTCGTACTGACTCGTCCCAGCAGAGAACCAGTACGGTGCCCGGCACCGGTTCCGCCGACATCGAGCTGAAGTATGTAAAGCGAGTATCTGTTGCTTATACATTTGATGTTACTACATGCCCTGAAAATTTTAATTCCTCATCTTATTCTCTGGGCTAATTAATGGTGTATTTACACGGGGTTCGCTGTGAATGCTTGTGTATTAGGTAAAACTCTGGCTTTTGGTGTTCCAGCACTAAAGCACATTTTGAAGAAGGACAACAAGAAAACATCAAAGAAGGCTGTTCCTCGCTGTCTTGTTCTCTCACCTACAAGGGAGCTAGCTCAACAAGTAAGTGCTATTCCAGTTGGCATGGTTCTATGTCCCCACAGATTTCACAAGTTTTTTATTGTTTTAGACAGAATTCTTGACCCTGCCTTTGGCTTCCAATCAAATAATCAGAGAATCAGAGCTACACGAGCTCTTGCATGATATATCTTATATATACAAATAAAATCTTCTATGCTTTATCTCACATGTTCTTCCGAGGTTAGATGAGCTCTATGAAGAATCTTTGATTCGTAATAACATATTCCATGTGTCCCATGTAGGGGTGTATATGAGCTGAACTTGAGCAAGCTGGCCTCATCTAGATAACCCAGTAGACTGGCTCGAGTCAGCTCAACTCAAGCTCAAGACGAGCTGAGCAGATCTTGCTCAAACTCGACTTGTTAAACCTTGAGCCCGCTTGAGCTTGGCTCAGTTAGCTCGTAGCTTGGGAGGTGACTCAAGTCCCTCCATGTTCTCCTCAACCATGGAAGAAATATGGTGGTTTTCTGGAGTGAGAAGCTCTAGGTGGAGTAGGGGCGAAGTTTGGCCGGGTAATTGAGGTCGATGGGCCAGAGTTGGCATACTTGGCAACAGGATGGAGGTCCTCTGTCTCCTCGCTTCTCACCATGACGTGTGTGTGTGGGTGAGAAAGAGAGAGAGAGATCAGGGCTGGTTGTTGGGCTGCGCTTTAATGGCCTATTCCACTTCTTTTAAGTCAATGATCTCAACCATTGGATTTGATACAAGGGCTGAGATGGTTGAGAGATCAATTTATATTTATTGATCTCAGCCATTGTGCATTATTATTCTGACAACTGAAAAAACAAAATCATTCACTTAATAATTTGTTGAAAAAATGTATAAATAAAAATATATGTTTCTGTTATATATTTATATTTTTATAAATTCAAGCTATCTTGAGCTGAACATGAGCAAGTTGGGTCGAGCTTTTGTTCAGCTTGTTTGTATTTGAAGCTCACAATTTTAGCTTGTGTCTGGCTCATTTGCTAATGAACAAGCCCATTTCGAGCTGAATTTCAAGCCGAACAGGAGCTGCTTACGAACAACTCGCTTATTTGACAGCCCTAGCCCGCTGCTTCCTCCTAATTGTGCACTTTATTCATTGGATTGGATTATAATTTGGTGACATAACATGCTTCTAAAGTTGAATTTTTATTTCAATGACAGATTGCTGACGTCCTTTGTGATGCTGGGACTCCATGTGGCATCAAATCAATTTGTTTGTATGGTGGGACTTCCAAAGGACCACAAATTTCTGCTCTGAAATCTGGAGTTGTAAGACATTTGTGGTTGCTCTTTTTTTCTTTGTGCATGTCTTATGTCCAAATCATTGATTAATGCAAGATATTTGCTATAAGCATGCTTAAATCTTAGGTCAGTATTCAGATTGTCAAAAACTTTGCTTGTTTCTGGGAAGATGCAATGAGTGATTATTTTTGAATTCTTAGTTCTACTTTTAGAATCCATCATGTGACAATGGGATATACATGCATATGTATCTATCTATTGTATGTGATTGTGCGTATTAAATATGCTGGATGTTTGTCTGAGAGCTTTTGGCATTTTTCTTGCTTTCAGGATATAGTTATTGGGACCCCTGGTCGTCTGAAAGATATGATTGAAATGGGTTTTTGCTGCCTCAAGGAGGTGACTTTTGTGGTGAGTCAAATGTTCTCTTTGTAATTGCACTTATTTATACACATGCAAATGCCAAACGTGCACATGTAACACAAAACTATATCCAGAAGTGATATGGCATGTTTTGGCAGGCCTATTAATATTGTATTTTGATGGAAAATCAATATTATTTTTGTGATGCTCGTCATGGTTTCTTTGTTTCATGGTGAAGTTACATGTGTATACTGTTGTATAGCCCTTTTCTTGTGCCGTTTTTTAGTTTTTTGTTCCTAGGGTGTTGATGAGTCTTACTTTGTTAATCTCTTTGAGTATTGGTCGGTGCTGTATATCTGTTACCTCAATATTAGCTCACTTAGTGAGTTTGAATTCTAGCTTAAGATTGGCTTGTGAGGCAAGCTCATTAGGCGAGCCAAGTCATCAAACCTATGTTCCTTCTTTGGCTGCTTCCTCCTTGGCTCTGTGTAACACCCCTCTCCCCCTTGTCATGCTCTCTATTCACTTAGTATTTCTGGGGCGACTCGAGGGTTAAGACATTGATAAGGTCCAGAATAAAGTATGGTTTAAAATGTTTGCCAGAAAGAAGGTTCAAGTAGGCAAACCAAGTGGCAAAACTTAATGAAGTGGATGTGTGGTAAAAGAAGAAGAATTTGGTGAGGAATGATTACCTAAATACCAAGCACATAGTTGCACATGTTAAGGACAAAATGGTGGATGGCTAATTGAGATGGCAAGAAATTTTCTAGAGAAATCCATAGAGGCCTCAGTAAGGTGGGGCCACAAATTTGTATTGACGATTAATAAATGAGAGGGGAAATCTAAGATAAATGGAAGTCAATAGGAAGGATGCGGCATAGCTGGCATTGAGTATACTCCATAGGAACATATGGTGATGAAGGATTCATAGTGTTCACCTGAAATAGTCAGAACATGTTTGCTGGCTATAGTTATATTCTTATTCTTATTTTTTCCTTGTTTGTGTATCATATGTCAGATCTTTGATATCGGTTGATGTGTGATCCCTTTACTAGATGCCTCAAACTTCTTGTTATCATTCATGTTTGACTACTAATGTGATACTTGATAAAGTCCTATAGTTTTCAGTATCAATGTTTTTCTGTCTTTCTGATATTTGTAGCATTCTGGACCAATTAGGAAACTTGAACAAACACATAATCTGGTGGTCCGAAATAAATTTTAATATCACAATATTTTAGGATTTTAAGAATTCAAAGTATATGACAAGTTCATAGCTTCTAATTTATTTAAGTACTGATCTCTTCATGAATTTGGGTCTTAATGGCAAAGAAAATTATTTGACCTACAAATTATTCGAGAAATTTAAGGTGTACATGTCAAGCATTAAATAGTTCTTGCCTGACAGATACACGGTTGTGCATTCCTACATGCCTAACCACTTTGTTTTGGCCCATCCTCCCATTTAATGCCACAAGGAATTCAGTTAATTACCACTAAGTCAGAATCTTTAGGCAACTGAACACATAGGAAGGTATACAAGTTCATTTATTTGAGGCTCTATCTTAAGTTGTTTACCATTAGTACGAATTATATCTGGTAATCTAGTTAATCTTTCAGAAATGTTAATCTAGTTTGCCAGAAACTTTGCATTAGACTGCAGTATGACTTGAAGACAAGCATTTCACTAGCTTGCTAAATGACGTGACATAAAGATATTTTCTTCAGACCATGAACGTGCATCTTAATGCAGAGCATATGTGACAAAGCAGTATCCCTATTGTGCTCTTTTTGTCGTCGTTGTCGTTGTTGTCTGTGAGAGGAGCTAATGGGACTGTTTCAAACCACACGAGTTAGTTTGAGAGATGCAAGTTACATTTTTCATCAATAACTAAACTTGGAATATTGTAGGTTCTTGATGAAGCAGATCGAATGCTTGACATGGGATTTGAACCAGAAGTTCGCTCAATATTAAGCCAAACATGCCCTGGTTTGTTATATTCAATTCTTTTCTTGTTATTATTAGTTCTGGTTTGGCATCATGCATAAGTTTCTACTTATGTTTTTTTTACTAGAAACAGTTACAGGATTGGAGATATTCCTTCCAGTTAGACAAGTTATTTGTTGTGTCTTTAACCAACCAGTTTATAGATGGAATATTATATGTGCATATATCGAATCTCTGCAGAAGTCACTTATAGATCTCATTTATGTATAGAAGACTGTGCTGCCATAAAATCACATCCAAATAGGATATGGGTTCATGGAACTAAGTGCTGGTTGGCATGACAGGACGCATACTTTGCTAGTGCCTTAATGGTATGCAGCAGTGGCATGATACTGGCTGTGTGCCAGTACTTGGCATGCTACCAAGCACTGCTTTGGACACGTAATACTATGCTATTGCTGTTTTGGCAGGCCACTGGTATGCAATATTGATTGAAATATATCATCGATGATTTGTTGCTTATACATTTGAGCTGCGCTCTCTCTCTCTCTCTGTTGCATGCATGTGCAAACAGACACGTACAGGCACAGCATATGCGAACACGCTTGCGTGCACGCATATGCGCGCATTCACAGAGAGGGTGGGGGGAGGTGTCCTTGGATGCGAAAATGCATATATCTAGACAATCTAATGTTGATCATGATTTACATATATCAAAACATGTATGAACCCCTTGAAGTAGATTTTGATACTTTTAGTTTAGAAGTAAAATCAACGAATCTAAGTTGTAACTGAGAACAATTCCTGTCATGAATATTTGATGCACAGGTGCATTTTGTTTTCTTTGTGATTTTTATGCGCTTTGAATGTCATAGAGATCGTGATTAAGTGGGCTCTCTATTTAGATGCCTCATAATATATCTTGCACTTTTAGGATTTGTGATCCAATATTCTCAAACTGGGTGCTAAAGTTTATGCCAGTCTTTATAAATTTACATTCCAACTCTACTGATTGCAATCTACATATTTTGGAACACATGGACCAAGTCTTACCCCTTCAGTAACAAAAAGAAGAGCCTCTAATTTTTGGGCTAGGCTTGTTATTGATGGGTTGTCTAGGTCTCTTCCTCTGTTCACTTATTGTCTAATTGTTACCTTACACTTCGTTGAATTGTTGCTGGTTAGAAAGCCAAAATGACTCATGTCAGATAAATGAATTGTTACCTACACTTTGTTGCACTGTACTTGTTAGAGATCCTCATGCCAGTACAGACCATGAGGTTATTTTTGTATGTTTACAGTAAGAACAAATGAACAATCTGCCTAAGTGATCGGCAGTCTCTTGATTCTGACTCCTTGACTTGAACATTTAACCAACCTTCATCTCACATCTAGTGGCAGTTCGGTAGGGTTTTTGTTCAAAAAATGGCATTTTAGCTTTATGTTTAGAATTTTTTCCCCTCTCCATTGATTTGACCTTTACTCCTCATGCATTGCATGTGCTTTAACTTATTGAGTAGTTCCTAGGAAGTCATCTCAGTAGGCTTTCTAATACACATTCTCTGTGTTGCATCGTAAGATGTCATTCTTATTTTAGGATACTAGGAAACCCTCTCTGCAGGCATCCTAATATGGACTTCTTGGAGCATGACGGTTTTCCTCCAAGGATAAAACTGACTTGACTGGGGTCCTATACTTGTAAGGATGGATCAAGAATGGCTTCTGAATGAAGTCTTTTTTCAGGAAATGTTGAATCTTGAAAGAAACTCCCAGGAATTTTCAAGCTCCTGCCTTGCCTACTGCTTTATTCTTACAGGGCAGATTCTAGAACTAGTATCCATTCCCATGGCCACGTCTCTGTTCGTAAATGAATAGATCTATAATAACATTCTTATTGTGATGGTACTAGGACGCAATATCTATATGCTCCCTAAAATGCACTTTATGGCATAGTGGTCTACCAGATTTTTCATTTCTCCTTTACCTAAGCTCTTATTGTTGAAGGGCATATGATGTTACTAATATCTGTTTCCATGGCTGCATCCCTTTTAGCAAGTGAATATAGTTATAAAAGCTAAGCAACTACATGTGAGAAATTGAAATTTTACTTGAGTGCTTGTTGACATATAGTTGACAACCCCTACCGTTTTGAGTTGTGAGCTATGCCCACTGGAGAATTTTTCATTGTTACTACCATTATTCTATTATATACCCATCCTAGCTCCCCTTACCTTTTGCTAGTCTTGGGTAATATTTACAATCTCAGGATGTGCTTATGAACGATAAGGTTGATTCCTTTGTATGTAGTTTGCTTCCATGTAATTTTCTTGGTCAAGCTATTCAGGCTTTTGTATTCAGTATTATGATTTGCAACATAGTTTATATTTTTGACAACATTATCTTCTGGAAGTTTTAGATCTTTTTTTTTGTTTTGGGGAGTGGGGGTGGGGTGGGGGGGGGAGAGAGAGAGAAGGTAACAGTTCGCCCTGTCTCTAACTATGAAATATGAGGCAAGCATCAGTAGCTCTTAGTTTGGGTCATATTGGTTTCGCAGCTGTGAAATATAACCAAATTATGTGGGTTGGTTGTTTTTCGCTTGGTCTTTCACGGCATGAAAAAATATTAACTCCTGCTTTGGTTTCAATATGTTAGTTTATGGTTAGTGAAAATCAATTCTGATGATAGTATTAGATCTACGGGGTCAGTATTTTAGTCTTGTGAATTAACATGAATATCTTAGTAAGTTATGCCATCTTTTTTCTGTTTCATGTTTTCTCTCATTTTTCTGAACAGAATCATCTTTAGTTCCATCCTCACTAGTAGTTTTCATGATTAGACATGCCTTTGTTATCTATTTTGTTTTTTTGTCTGCTTTGATATTTTTAATCTCGAGTTGCTTTGACTCTTAGTTCTCCAAGCTGCAAAGAATAAAATGTTGTAGAATATAGGCTGTCATTTATTATATAAGATATTGTAGAGAGATTAGACTCATTAGTTTTTGCAAATACAGCCCGCCAGATGGTAATGTTCAGCGCAACATGGCCTCTTGCTGTTCACCAGTTAGCCCAAGAATTCATGGATCCAAACCCTGTTAAGGTGTGCCTCTTGCATTTTTTTTAGTTGGAACCTTCCAGATTATATGTTGATCTTATTGCACTTTAAACTGTGAATTTCAGGTTGTTGTTGGATCACAGGATCTTGCAGCTAATCACGATGTGATGCAGATAGTAGAGGTATGTATGATCTTCTTTCGAGCAAAGGCCAATTTCATTAGGCTGTTACTATTGGTGTACTCATGTAGGGTGTCATAAATATTTTTCTTGCTGATATGTAGGTCTTGGATGATCGCTCACGAGAGTCACGTTTAATTGAGTTGTTGGAAAAATACCATAAATTTCAAAGGTATTGATTATAGTACAGACTTTTATATTCCATACCGGGCCTCTTTCACTGACCTTATATATTTGGACTTAAAGAAAAATTCATCTAACTATTCACATTTTCTGAAGTCACTATATAGCCAGCAAAACATCTTACTCTGACCTTAGCAAAATATCTTACTCTGACCATAAGTCCAACATATATTTTTTATTTATTTATTAGTTTATTGTTGTTTAGTGGACCAAGGTAGGGGTGGCAATGCGTCAGGTAGGTTGGATTCAGGCTGGGTCAACTTCGACAACATTTGCAACCTTAACTTTACACCTGACCTTGTGTTGGATCAGGACTTTTGACCCCTATGTTCTCATGGGCGAACTCCTCAACCTGACCTATCTTGACTAACCCGTGGCCTATGCTGCAAGACCTAATCCTGACTCCGCTGACCAATTTCACCCCAAGGCAATGATCGACATAAGGGATGAAAATTTTCATTTTAATTTCTGCTGATTTTTTCTTGCTGGTTATTGGCCAGCTGACTCTGCTGGCCTTCTTCTTTTCCATAGCAGTTCTCTATATCGATCAATACAATTTTGTAAGGCTTTCTGGTTATGGTTATCTTCAAAGCCATGAGGTCATTTGGTTAAATAGATGTTGGTTGAACCATGAGCATTACATTGCTGACAGTTGTAATGTATCCCAAAAATCTTAATAAGAAAATAACAACTCACGCCGTTCTTTCTTTACCATCTTTTATGATCATAAACCATTTCCTATTGACGAACAAAGCGATTTGTGACAGGAATAGGGTTTTAGTTTTTGTCTTGTACAAGAAGGAAGCTGCTCGTGTTGAGAATATGCTCCAGAAGAGGTATTATTTGCTCAGCCTGCTTTTTTTATCAATGTTGTATCTAACACCCTTTCACCTGCATGGTTGATTTTGCTGAATATTGATATACATTTCATGTATACATTTGCCAACAGTTTAGCTTTGTTGCCTCTGCTATTTTCCTTGATGTAAATGTTTAAGTTGATGAAATGATCTTTCAACAATATTACCTGGTTTTGAAGGGGCTGGAAGGTTGTCTCTGTGCATGGTGACAAAGCTCAACATGATCGAACTAAGGCTTTATCTTTATTCAAGGAGGGAAAATGTCCTTTAATGGTGAGTTTTATGTTGGATCAAGATATCAATTTTTGGGTTTAGGTAACTGCTAACACCAATGGCGAAGTTACGCAACAAAATATATAGTTACTTTCATTTTAGAACCTTAATAGTGAGTGACTTGAATATGGTTTGAAGTTTGAACTGAGCATCTTTTGTATGGTGGTGCACACTGGGAACCTCAGTTGCAACTCGCATTGCTTAATATTTGATTGTTGCGATTGTCTAAGCAAGACAAATCAAACTATCATGGATTACTAGGGATGGATGAGGATAATGCAACTGATTTGGGCTATGTGAGCAGGTAGCGCTGAGTTCTTGCCTTGTAAAGCATATCAAAGCAATGTGATCTGGATGTTTTTTTTTTCAGGGACTCTGTAGAACTCTAGCCTTTTCTAGCTTTGTTTTTCAAGTAGCTACCATATGGTAACAACATCATTAAAATGCTAACACTCCATTCAATTCCTTATCTTAAATATTTACTATCATCCTCATATTTTGTGGGAAATGATTTATTGATGAAACTTTTTATTTCTTTGTCACTTTACTATGATATGCTATCAGATCAGCACATGCAACTAGAGGGAATGCATGCCAAATTTTACTCATATCTTGTACAATGCACTGTTTTGCCCATATTGTTGTATTTACTTAATGACTGGTTTTCCCAATGTTAGTGGAAATATGGTGTCATTAATCTGCTTCTGTTAAATGACCTTAATTGTCCTATCATCCATGGCTTTATTGGTTTGCTCCTATCTGAACTTTTGTAGATTGCCACTGATGTAGCTTCCCGAGGACTGGATATCCCTGATGTCGAAGTGGTGATCAATTACAGCTTTCCACTAACCACTGAAGATTATGTCCATAGGATAGGGAGGACTGGGCGTGCTGGTAAGAAGGGAGTTGCGCACACCTTCTTCACTCAGGAGAACAAGGTACTCCAAAATATGTTTGTACTTTTAAATTTCACTTGTATATACCATTGCAACTGATTTGAGCCTCATCATGTCCTTTCTTCTTTGGCTACATGTAGGGCCTTGCTGGGGAACTTGTCAATGTTCTCCGAGAAGCTGGGCAGATTGTTCCTGCAGCCCTTACCAAATTTGGTACTCATGTGAAGAAAAAGGTTTGTGTAAAGCAAGTGCATTCCAAATTTTCTCATATTTGTTTGGCTTAGGTACAGTAAGAGTTCTTTCCCACTGGTTAGTTTTAGATGGTCGTTTCTTTTTGCATCAAATATGGGAACTGTTTTATAGAAATACATGGGCTTTTAAAAGAAATACAACATTTAATTTCTGGAAAATCCAAATTTGGTACTCATGTGAAGAAAAAGGTTTGTATAAAGCACATTCATTCCAAATTTTCGCATATCTGTTTGGTTTAAGTACAGTAACAGTTCTTTCCTTCTGGTTAGTTTTAGATAGTTGAATTTGAAATATATCGGCTTTTAAAAGAAATGCAAATATTAATTTGTGGAAAATCCAAATTTGGTACTTGTGTGAAGAAAAAGGTTTGTATAAAGCACATGCATTCCAAATTTTCACATATTTGTAAGGTTTAAGTACAGTAACAGTTCTTTCCCTCTGGTTTGTTTTAGATAGTTGAATTTTTTTCCATCAAATATGGGAACTAATTTATAGAAATACATGGGATTTTAAAAGAAATACAGAATTTATTGTTCTGAAAAATTCAATGAAATAACAATTTCATAAGTTACGCTATAGGTTGTTTCTATTTTTTTGCCTACTATTTAGGATAAAATTTAATTGGTCTGACCAATTTATTGAGCCATGATCGCATTTTGGGTGGAAATATTGAATAGAGTGGTTGGGATTAGTTATTTTTAAAATATATACGGAGACATTAAACTCACAACTATTAACACCTGTCCATCGGCTGGGCGTATGAAGTAAACGGAAAATACTTTTAAAGATGGAGGGAATTGAGTGAGCCGAGCATAGCGAGGAGGAGATAGATTTAAACATTTTCACAGTGGATATTTGGGGATCCAGATAAAGGGTTTTCTGAAAGATACTTAAATGGTTTGGTAGAGTTTGTTGGAAGATGATGCATTTCAATCAATTCTAGAACATGCTTAAGTTCCATGTGGAAGGCTTGTTATCTTGATTGTTCATGCTAGTTGACATGGTGAAACTGATCTAAAATTTTGTCAATGATGAGCAAAGGAAACATAGATGACAAGTCCGATGATAAGGAGGAAAAGAAAAAGAGGCGGAACTGATATTGTAACCTTGTGGGTTCCAGTCTGTTTTAATGCATGTCGTGAGTTCCAGTCATTTAAGCAGGCTATTTAAATCATGCATGTCATTAGCTCATGTCACTTTATATCTCTTCTATGCAGGAGTCAAAGCTTTATGGATCACATTATAAAGAAATTACGGCGGATGCTCCCAAGTCCACAAAGATTACCTTCACCAACTCGGATGATGAAGATTAATTGGCGATGCCACACCCCTGATTGCCCGTTGTCACATTTAACTTGTTTTGACTGCTCGGTTAGATCTGCCATCACCGGATCTTGCACTATAATAGATCCTGAGCCCAAATTTGAAGTGGAGCCATGCTACAATTGATGCGTGGGAAGCATGGTTGAAGTTGCTGGGATGGCTGGAGTATATTCGTATTTCCATTGAGTGTTTGTTATTTTTTCTATAATTTATCATCATCTAAATTTTGTGTAATATAGCAATCGAGCCTGCAGGGAACTTACGGGATCGAACGACGGGATATTCGTGAGAAACGCCTGATCAGAGCTCTGATACTCAATTCATCCAAAGCCAAAATCCACGAGTCTGATCGCCTATTATCAACTCAATTTTTGTGGGGTTATTAATAAGTTTCAAGGAAGATTAGCAATCTTCAAGAATAGGTCAGATCAGATGCCAAAAGACTAATCGAAGCCCCGCGATTTTTAGATCCACTGATTCTGATGTATGGCACGTAAGTTAAGCTAGTCTACCTTTGAGAAGAGAGAATTTGCACTGGGAAAATATAAACCCCAATCCAGCACAATAAACATATTTGAATTATGTTTTAACTTGTGCATTAAATAGGTTGGATTCGGATTCCAGCAATATAATCCGTTCAACCTGTTTAATGTTAATCAGGTTGAGTCGGGTTCGAATCCATCACATCCACCCGTGCCCGAATCCAACTAGCCTGCTCGCTGGCTGCCAGCCATTATTCCTTCGAAGGCTAGGGTATCTCCGGCAGCGCCGGCGCATCATCCTCTCCCACTTCTTGAGCTTGCACTCCCACTCCAAGGTCTATCCTCTCACCACCATCTCTCCTTTGAACTAAATCTCCTTGATCTCGGATCCTTTTCTTGCCACAAAAGGCAAAACCAGCTTTCTGTCTCCTTCCCCCCTTCTTGTCTTCCATGCGTTGCACTGTAGCTTCGATCTCCAATGAACGTTACTCTTGTGGCGCCGATCGCCAAGTCCTCCAGCCTCGGCTTCTTCGTTGACTACCTCGTCGGCCGCTTCGTCGTATTCATCCGCTCCATAAGAGTCCTCTACCCCAAGATCTTCGCCAACATCGGGCCCAACGCTTTCTACCTGATCGGCCACTCATTCGGCAAAAAGCTCCTTGATGAGCACAACTTTATCTACATGTTCGACCAGCAAGGCAGCAACACAAGATTGGCCCCAACTTCACCCCTTGCGCTCCCTCCACTTGCCTCGCCATCCAGTAGAGCGTTATCCTCTCCCACGTCCTCCACATCAGCCTAGCTTTCAGACCGTCTCCAGTATCTTGCCCCTCACATCTCTCCTCTCCTTCCTTAAGTCGATCTATGGACATTTATCATCTCTCTTTTTTCTCTCTCTCTCTCTTCTTCTTTTTCTTTCTTTCTTCTTCTTCTTCTTTTTTTTCTTTCTTTTTTTTTTTGCTAAGACGGATGAATCATACCAGACGAGTACGGATGCACCCAATAAAATTAAAAAATAAAATACCTCGGAGTGCCGAGGGCAACTCCCCATCTCCAGCCCACATGATACTATCCGAGTGACTAGCTACATAAGCAGCCATCCAGTTCGCGGCTTCATTAGCTTCACAGAAGACATACTTGGCCTGGAAGGTCTCTCCATCCCTTACCATTGCTCAGATATCTTGGAACAAAGGATGGACGTAACCATTACCTTTTGGATCCCTCAGATCGAGCTGATGATCGTAATTGATGACTTATAGACATTTATAATCTCTGAGGCATATGGTTATTATTGTTTTTTTTTAAAAATTGTTATTTCTGAAAATTTATAGATGGCCTGGATTGCTTTATTTCTCTCTTGAATTCCTTCATTATTCTTTTCGGGAAGAATAAATAATCGATGCTTTTTTCCCAGAAATTAAATTTTCCATTATTATATGGTTTAAAATAACATTATTACAAGTTAGATTAAGATTATGCTGGTTAAGACCTTGTTGATTTCTTTAATTATTGATCTACGAATGTCCTAGATCATTTGTAAACATATCAAGAAGGGATGGTCCCTTTTTTCGATAATTATATATATATATATATATATATATATATATATATATATATATATATATATATATATATATATATATATATATATTTAAAGGCACGATCCAAAGAAAACAATAGAAATCTTTTAAGAGAGATTAGAAGATGGCTAAACACATCAAGCCCTGTTTACTAAATATAACAGCTTCACCTTTTAAATCCTAAATTTTGTAATAAATAAATCAGATTTAGATTTGATTTTTTTTTTTACCCGATTGTATCTGAACGGACCTATATATATATATAATATAACCCAACTCTACTCTTATCACGAACCTTTCTAATTAGTGTAATACGACACAAAATAAAGGAATTACGACAACAAGTTATCAATAATCAAAACAAAATAATCAATTACTTCATGATATACACATACACCCAACTGAGTAGTCTCACAAAGTTATTTTGCTAAATAACAATTAGCAACCCAAATGCTTGCCAAACTAGATGGAAAAAAAAAAGTGTGGCTTCCTTTCATCTTTTTTTGTCTTCTTTTCTGGGTGGGCGGTGGCACGCCGCTATCGGTCATGTAAAGCAATCCCGTCTCCACGCGGTATCTCAATGATTTCCCCCCCCCGTCACCTCTTTCTTCCTCCTCCGCCGAGATCTAATCAACTTTTTTTTTTTTTTAACCTTAATTTTTTCGCACTTTTTAATTAAAAAAGAAAAATGATGCGACCTAAGATTCTCTGGAGTTTTCAAGCTCCGGCGATCGCCGATCACGACTTGACGGCGGCGGCGGGCAGTGGTTTCTGGAGGAGGGCAGTGAGGTAGACCTCGTCGTAGGGTAGGCCGCCGGCGCGGGTCTTGTCCCCCACTGCCCACTTGATGATCTTGTACCCAAGCCGCCTGATCATCGGCGCGTACACGGCGTCCAGATCCGCCCCCTTGCAGAAGAAGTGGTCCACCCACAGTAACCCCCCGGCCCGCAGCACCCGGTCCGCGTCGTACAGCAGGAACTCCAATGCCGGCGCCGGGATCCACCGGTTCACGGCGTGCCCGGATCGGACCAGGTCGAGCACCCCGTCCTGGACCGGGAACCGCTGCTGGAGCGGCGCGTGGAGGGGGACGACCCCGCGGAGCGCCGCCGCCTCGCTGTAGGGGGCGCCCAGGTTCATGGTGGTGGTGAGGACGGTGGCGTTGGCAAGGAGGCGGAGGTGGGCGGCGAGGGTGCCCGTGCCACCTCCGACGTCGAGGGCGAGGCGGATCGGCGCGGCGCCAGCGGAGCGGGCCAGGGAGAGGAGATGGGGAAGGGGGAGATCGAGGGCGGACTTAGCCGGGAGAAAGCGGGACGCTTCTGTCTTGGGGTCGAAGCCGAGGGAGCTGGGGAGGCAGGAGAAGGAGCGGCAGGGGGCGGCGGGGGGCCAGAGGACGGCGGCGTCGGGGAGGGAAGCGGGGAAGGGATCGGAGGGGAGGGACGAAGGGTTAAGTGGCTTCGGTGGTGTAGGGGAGAAGCAGCGGCGACGGGGGAGGGGGTGGCAGCCGCGGAGGAGGAGGGGCTCGGCGACGGAGTGGAGGTCGCGGGGACAGGGGGCGAAGGGGGTGTAGTTCATGTAGCGGTGGAGGAGGTCGGGGTGGTCGGAGCAGGCGGAGGCGATGGGGCCGATGTGGGAGTAGAGGAGGAGCTCCGGCGGGGCAGCGGCGGGGGAGGACGAGCCCGAGGCGGAGGATGGGGATGAGCGGAGGCGGATGAGGTGGGTGGTGGTGGCGCGGATGGTGTGGAGCTGCTGAAGGAGGTGGTCGGGGACGTCGTTGGCGGCGGGATCTAGGGTTTGGGGGGGAGGCGGGGAGTTGCTGCGGGTGGACGAGAGGTGGTAGAGGGAGAGGATGTTGGTGGCGACCATGGCCACTAGGAGGAGGAGATTGAGGCCCATTCCGATCCCCATCCCCGTTCTCTCCTTCCTCATTTCCAGCCCCTCTTTCTCTTCCACTCCCCTCCCCCTCTCTCTCTCTCTCTCTCACTCTCTCACTCACTCACTCACTCACTCAGTAATGTGACTGCATACTGTGGTCTGGTGGGAAAAAAGAAAGGGGATTTATTACTGTAGCTGGTTGGGATTGAGGTAAGGTTTTATTCAGATCCAGGGGTTAAAGTGGATCTAAACTAAATTATTAGTAAAACTGTGGTCTGATTGGAAAGGTTACTATTATTATTATTATTATTATTATTATTATTTATCACGGCAGTTTACGTTCGGCCAGTATAAATGCGACCAACAAAATTAGAAAATAAAAGACTACATAAAGTCTCTGGCAACGATGCGTAGTTTATCTAAATAAAATTCCTCGAATGATGAGCTGCGAAGATGGCAATTTAGATATTGTTTGATAAAATTTTTATGTAAAAAAAATGGCATTACTTAATGTGTAGACTGCCTGACATGCACTGGAATGAAACCAACAAGTTTGAGATTTTTATTAAACTACAAGCTATGCAATTTTTGAGAGAAGCCATTTGTTGTAAGTTTTAGAAAAATGAGAGGAGCACGGTTTCAAGTGAACTCCAGCAATCAAAGCACGAGTTGGTCAAGACGTGGCTTCTTAGCATCTATCAATAAAATTGTACCACTACTAACAAAACTTTTGAATAGTTAATTATGCATCTTATTTATTTCTTTTAAAATTTTAATTATAGCTAAAATGTGTGTGAAGCTCAAGTCGCTGTACTTAGGACGCCGGCTCTTTTCACAATATATGGATATTCTTCTTGGAGGCAATTTGCTAGCTTTGCTAGCCTTCAAAAGATGTTAGATATGAGATCTTGCCTTTCTTTTCGTATGTCTTCTCCAACGCTTTTTCTTAATAGGTTGGAGGGTGATAACTCCGTTAGCTTATTTAACAGAAAGATAAAGGGCTGGGGGTTATATGTAGCGAAATATTGAGTGGAAATCTGTAATTAGCTCAAACCTCGAGGAGGTTAGTGAAATTTACTCTTATCCTTAATATGTCTAAGAATTAGAATGCAAACACATGGATGCCTCCAAGATGCAATTATAGTGACAGCTAAATTTTGTTTCTGCATGATGTATATAATATACAGGAAGGAGAAACAAAAACTACTCTACCAGGTAGTTTTTGACTCGAGAGGGAAACTCTATGAGAAGCAGCCTTGAATATTTCGAATTTGACATAAGCTCAGCTATTTATGAAACTAATCCAAACTTTTGAATCCCATTATCATTTTATGAAGCCAACAAATAAATCAAGGATTTAGTGATGGAAGAGAACCAGAAATTCCGAGGATGGGGAGAGCCTGCCACCTGCTATAATGTCGTTCGAGCAGTAATGGATAACCACACCAAAACCCGAGGGTCATTCCTCTATGCGAGAACAGGGGTTCGCTATATAGATGCAATTAGTTCCTCTTGCCTAGTTGCCTCCCTATCTGACTGGTTTATCGACGCTGGAACTATCCTCCAACCACTCAAGCACACGAAATCTATGAACAATAAGCAGTCTCCTAGGCTGTTTACCTGCACCAACTTCATTGTTCTGAGTTAAGTTGGCAATTGTCAATTTTGGCGAGATGGAGGTGCCGTTAGGATGCTATTGTCGCAACCCGAACTCAAGCACACAAAGTCTATGAACAATCTCACCCAAAGAGGATGGTCCGAAGTTATTATTTGGATTCTTTGATCCAATATAAGTACCCAAGATATACTCAATGAATAACCGATGCAGAACTAAACACGCGCTCATACGAGTCATCATATACTCCCTCCATTTAACTCCTGATATTCTCGTCAGGCTAACGATCCAAATCCATTCAAATTGAATTACAAATACTACGATCAGCTCATGGTTGGCTCAAATATACCCACGCTGCAGTATTCTCTAGTCCACATAGGGTATGAACCTTACCTAAAAAGACTTACTGAAAGTTATTATTTAGATTTCTTGATCTAATATAAATACCTAAGATCTACTCAGCGAATAACCAATGTAGGATTAAACACATGCAAGTATGAGTTATCGCAGCTATAGTTCCGAAGATAGTGCTGATGGGGATTGAGCAGTTGCTTCAAAGCTTTCTATGGAGATCGTATGGAGGGGGCCACGAGGTGCATCTAGTGGCCTGGGAGCGAGTCTATCTGCCGCTTAGTGAGGGAGGTTTGGGGGTGCATACCCTTCTTGAGAGGCGCGAGGCGCTCCTTGCTCGGCATGCGGTGAGGTTCATCCTGGAGCCATAGGGGTTTTGGAGCCAGATCATGGCGGTGAGCTATGGCTATGTGGGGACTGGGGTGTAGCCCTGGGCAGGCGGAGATGGTCCTACATGTGGCGGGAGATCAGGTGGCATTTACCATTGGCGAAGGCGAATACTAGGTGGTTGATTGGCAACAGCTAGAGTATCGACATGGTGGAGGATCCGTGGGTGGATGCGCTCCCTTTGCGACTCTGGCCGACTACGATCAATGCTGATGTGGGCGGCCTTCGGGTGTGTGACCTCTTTATCCTAGGAGAGGCGGAGTGGGATGATGCTAGGCTCGGTCAGCTGTTTGGGGAGCAGACCGGATCCACGTGCTGCCGGTACCGAGAGCTGCGGGCTTGGATGTCAAGGTATGAAGCACATCATGCAGAGCCAGTGTTCGAGTTGGGGACGTTTTTTGGACCCTTTGGTGGGACCACATGCCGGGCCTGGATTGTGGTTGGATTTAGTGATTTGGACTTCACCCCAGGGTTGCCTTATTTCTATGGAAGGTGGCCTGGGTGCGCTTGCCGGCGAGAGCGGTGTTGAGCAGGCGAGGGCTGCGCATTCCCCCCAACGCTCGGCATGCCGAGCAGCCGAGACAGTGGATCATGCAATATTTCAGTGCGAGTGGGCGAGGAGGGGCTAGAGGTTGGCTCCAGTGCCACAGGAGGCCTGGAGCCAGAGAGACTCCTTCCTGTAGACTACCTAGCATTGGTCTAGCACCCCTCAGATGCGCCGGGTGGCCATAGGAGCGACCTGCATAACTTACCAGATCTGGCTGGCGAGGAATGCTCGAACCTTCAGGGAGCATGGCTTGTCCTCGAGGTTCGTGGTGGAGCGCGCCGAAGCACAGACATCTGAGATTATCTAGGCAGGCATAGATTATGGGCCTTTGATAACTCGAGACACCTGAAGCTCCCATATTGCTCAGGCAGCACTCAGTACAATATATTTCACCTAGGAGCCTCCATCCCCAAGTTTTCTCAAGGTCAATTTTGACGGCGCTGTTTTGGAGAGCGGCTGGAGGGGAGGAGAAGGCTTCGTCATCAGAGGCCCGAGTTCTAGGGTGGTAGCTGCCGGAGGCTGCCAGATCTTTGACACCTCCGTGCTGGAAGCAGAGTTGCGAGCGGCCTGGACCGGATTATGCCATGCTAGGCGAGTGCTTCGGGCTACCTTGATCATATTGGAAGGTGACTCAGCCACCGTCATCAGTTAGGTCCAAAAGAATTTGAGCGGAGGGGGAGGGGGAGGGGTACCCCCTTACTTCGAGACATTTGGAGCATGGTGCATGATACAGTGGTCCTCCAGGCTACACATGTGTGCCGAAAGGCCAAGGGGGCAGCGGACTGGGTGGCAGCGTATGTGGCGTACCACTCAAGAGACACCCTATAGGCAGGGGAGGAAAAATTGCGTAGGTTACTGTGTGACTTACTGTTTGCTGATCCTACTGGATGTATTCGTTCTAGTAATATATAAATACCCATTTTAGCAAAAAAAAGAAAAAAAGAAAAAAAAAGAAAAAGTTGAGGAGACAATTGGAGAGATAGGACCCTCACCCGTCGCTGAGCAAGAGGGCTGCCGAAGATAAGCTCGTTGCAGGGGGGCGGGCAGGCCATGCAGGTGTAGGACTTTGGTGTGGGTGAAGAGCTTATTGGGAGGGAGCCACTTCTTTCTCCGACTTGAACCTATCCGGGCGAGGAAGTGGAGGAGAGGGCTGAGAGTAGAGCCGCCAGAGCTTGCAGATCGCGTGAAAGGTGCTTGCTCCTCCTCCCTCCTTTTCTTGGGATCGTCAAAGCTCGTTGAAGGTTTCCTTTTCCCCCTCTTTTTTTAACATGCACCTAATAGCCAAGCACCGAGATAGTTCAAGAACCAATCAGAAAAGATCTCCCCCCTATTTAATCTTTAATATTAGAAAATTTGATTTTCTGATGAAAAAGAATTCTATGTACCCATGTCTCAACGTTTAATACTGAACTCTCAGCATTCAATTGTGAACTTCATAGCTGAGAACCAATTCAATAAGGAGAAGCTTATTTGCTCTTCTTTTTTTGGGAGCCCCTACCTTCTAATCATCTTAAGGTGAATTTTGATGAGAGCTTGCCCACTGATGGTGATGGTGCGGGAGTGGCATTTGTGATCAGAGACCATGGCTCCAAACTGATTGCGGCAGGGGGCGTCGTTCCTTCGAGGCATCAGCCTTTAGAGCGGAGCTCAGGGCTGCGTGAGAGGGACTCATATGCGAAACATGTTCTGGAGGCAAGCTACATCATCCTGGAAGGAGACTCAGCTTCGCTGATTGAGTACCTACAAGGGGTGGCCGGAGGAGGTAGAGCATCCTCTTCTAGTTGACACATGTCGTTTGCTTCAGGAGTGCCGTGCGGTCTAGGTCAGGCATGTTCTTCGGGAGGCGAACCAGGCTGCTGACTGGATCGCTTCATTTACTGCTTATCATTCGGGAGGTATTCTCTGGACCCAGCTATCTTCCACTCCTTCTGTTTTGTGTAGTCTTATTGCTAGTAATGCAGCTGGCTGTGCTCACGCGAGAATAGTGTGAGCAGCCGATGCACCACAAAAGAAAAAGTATAATCCAATTGAAACATTTGGATCAAGTGTCTGTGTGTGTGTTTTACCGGATCAAATTTGAATTGAAAACTAATCTTTTTTTCAAATGAATTAGATTTTGATTGGCAGATATCCCAATCCAAACACAAGCTAATCGGAAAAGATAATAATACTATTTATTTCATTTTTTTTTGAAGATTACAGTATTAGTTAATTACTTTCCTTGAGGAATGAAATTGAATAATATTATTAATTTGTACTGTCGACTATATTTTATATGTGATTATCAAATAAATCTTTTGTTCAATATGTTTTTGATAGCGCTTACATATTACTCTGTTCAATAACATATCTTGTAATAGATCAATACATATTTATCATGTTTTACATTTGAAATATTTTTGATTGAATTCGATCAAAAATATCTAACACATCAATAAAATAAACCATAGTTTCGTGCAATCCAATCCAATAAAACAAATTAGGCCTAAATTTATTTGTTTTTGACCGAATTCAAGTATAAAAAAATTGGATTTGGCATGTGTCAATATGATGCAGGACAGGAAATTGGCCCCGATGAAGATGGAAGCGATAGGGATGAGGACGCTGATCCTGGAGGTTTATCGTGACTGAAATCCAACCGTGGAGTGCTGGATTAAGAGTTCTTTTTGCATTTGAATTCTGTTTTAATTGAGTCAAGTTGAAGTCCTTGTTTAGTTTAAATTGGTTTCCAAATTATGTTTATTTAGCTCTGAATTTAGGCTTAATTAGGAGTCAATTTTGATTAGGGTTTTGATTAAGGATTTAGGGTGAGTTGTAGTCATATAAAAGGGTTGTAAAGGAGCGTCGTTCTCCTTCTTCTTCATTGATGTATTTTTGCCGTGAAAGAAACTTTGCAAAGCTTTATTTTGGAGCCCAAAATTCCCCTGTTTCCCATTTTTTGGTTGTTTGAAACCAGCCGAGGAACAGAGGAGATCGTGTCTTCTCCACGCTTCCCGCACCACAATCACTCGTCCAACTCAGTCCACTTGCAACCTAATTCTATTTATTTCTCAAGTTGGCAAGGAGGCTGTTTGTGAAGATGGCAAGAGGCAATAATAACTCAAAAATTCTACGCAAAATCAACCAAACTATTAAATTTTGAACCCCCCAAAATTGAAACCAATAACTTGTTGAATTAACCTTGAATTGCAAATTTAGGTCCAACATATTATCGAGTCAAGGCTGAATTTAGATCAATTCATAAGCAAAATCAGAAAGCCTCCTCATTAATGCTGCAAACTATTGGGGCCCCATATGCTTTAAGCTAGGCTGAGATAGGCCTCAGGCTTGAGCCAGGAGCCGGTTCCGTCAATCCGCTTGCCGGCATTAGTTCAATTAAAATTTTAAACTCCCCCGTTAGTCGTTACCCCGCCGGGCGGCTAAGGATGTTTGTTTGCAGCGTAAATGGACGTCGAGATACTTTCAGGTCTACTGAAAGCCTGCGTCGCCGGCAAATCCTTAGTCCAAGGGAAGCTCCTCCACTCCAAGTCCATCTCTCTCGGCCTAAACACAAACACCTATCTCGCCAAAGACCTCATCAACTTCTACTTCTCCTTCAACCTGTTCGACTCGGCTCGGCTGGTCTTCGAATCCATTCCGAACCCATCAGGCATCTCCTTGTGGAACGGCCTCCTCTCCGCCTACTCCAAGAACCGGATGTACGACGAAGCCCTCCGTCTCTTTGACAGGCTCCTGCTCTTCCCTCGCCTTAAACCTGATAGCTACACCTACCCGAGTGCTCTCAAGGCCTGCGGGGGACTGGGCGCTGCCAAGAAAGGAGGGTCGATACATGCCAACGTGCTGAAATCGGGTTGTGGGTCTGACATTGTCGTCTCGAGCTCCCTCGTCGGCATGTATGCAAAATGTTATCGTTACGAATCGGCAATTCAGGTTTTCGATGAAATGCCTGAGAGGGATGTCGCATGCTGGAATACGGTGATGTCTTGCTACTACCAGGATGGGCAGGCGTCCAAAGTTTTGGAGGTGTTTGGGATGATGAAAAGTTGTGGTTTTGAGCCTGACTCGGTGACGTACACGACCGTGTTCTCTGCTTGTGCTCGGCTTTTGGATTTGGAGACGGGAAGGAGGGTGCATGAGGAGTTGGCCAGAACTGGATTTGTATTGGATGGGTTTATTAGTTCGGCAATCGTGGACATGTATGGGAAATGTGGTTGCTTGGGGAGTGCTAGGGAGGTCTTTGAGCAGATCACGACTAAGAGTGTCGTTTCTTGGAACTCGATGATCGGTGGGTATTCTTTGAAAGGGGACAGCAACTCATGTTTGGAGCTCTTCTCGAGGATGAATATGGAAGGAATTCGGCCCACTTCAACCACTATGAGCAGCTTGTTGATAGCTTGTTCTAGAACTTCCGACATACGGCGTGGAAAATTTGTTCATGGTTATTTGGTAAGAAACCATATAGATGTTGATATTTTCATAGCCAGCTCGCTTGTCGATCTATATTTCAAATGTGCAAATGTTGCGTATGCTGAGTCAGTTTTTAAGGCCATGCCCAAAGCAAATGCAGTTTCCTGGAATGTGATGATTTCAGGGTATGCGACGGCTGGCTGTTACTTTAAAGCTCTCGATTTTTTCAATGAGATGAGTGTTTATGGGGCAAGACTGGATGCTTTCACCTTTGCCAGTGTTCTATCTGCTTGTGCCCAATTAGCAGCTCTGGAGCAGGGAAGGGAGATCCATAAGCAAGTCAGGGACCACTCTCTAGAATCTAATGAGATGGTCATGTGTGCTCTTGTTGACATGTATGCGAAATGTGGTGCAGTTAGAGATGCAAAATTAGTTTTTGACAGGTTACTGGTGAAGGACATTGTGTCATGGACTTCCATGATTATGGCCTATGGATCGCATGGTCGATCCGACGAAGCTTTGGAGCTTTTCAGTGAAATGCAGAAAGCAAATGTAAAACCAGACCGTGTCACATTCCTTGCAGTAATCTCTGCTTGCAGCCATGGAGGACTGGTCGATGAAGGTCGTTATTATTTCAATCAGATGATGTACCACTATGGAATCAAACCTGGCATAGAGCACTACTCCTGCCTCATAGATCTTCTCGGACGTTCGGGAAGGTTTCAGGAAGCTTATGGTATACTTAAAAATACACCTGGTTTAAAAGCAGATGCTGGGTTGTTAGGTTCACTGTTCTCAGCATGCAGTTTGTACAGGAACTTGGAACTGGGAGAGGAAGTTGCCAGGCTTCTTGTTGAGATGGATCCGGACGATCATTCTACTTATGTAGTTCTGTCAAACATGTATGCTTCTGCTGGAAGATGGGATGATGTGCGCAAAGTGAGAGCAATGATTAGGGATAGACGGCTAAAGAAGAACCCTGGTTGCAGCTGGATTGAGATCGAAAAAAGAATTCACCAATTCTTTGTGAATGATGACTCACATCCACAAGCTGAGTTTATATATGCATTGCTTGGTAGTCTTTCAGAACACATGGAGAAGGATAAACCTCAGCCAATAAGAAAGTGAAATGGAACAAATGGACTGAGCATGAGAAATTGATTTCCTGAAACAGCATTTTGCTGTCGATCCCCGAACTTATTGTCTGGAAATCCCTGTGATCAGCCTGGGTGTCAGCTTCAAGACAACAAATGTTTGAAGTGCTGAAGCAATACATATTAAACCTTGTGAACCTTAGCAGTAGAAGGTGATGAGAGGATGGAGATTAAAGGATGCGTTTCTGCTTCTTCAGAAAATCTGTATTTTTGGCAATGAAGACATAGACAACAAAGAATAAAGCAATCCTTGGATAAATGTCCACTAGTTATTGGATAATTCTTTCTTGAAGGGTAGGAGAACATGAAGCTAGTGGAGAAAAAGAGCGCTATTGGTGACAACTAATAAAAATTAAGGAGACATTGGATTACAGATGATGATGGTACAAACTTGGGTAATGGGGAAAGCTTCAGGTGTCCCAATTCTTGGCGGTCAGACTCCATTCACTCCTTTCTCAAAGCCAGAGGTGCGAATCCTTCTACGCATCCTATGGTTTTGTGTTCATTCAATAGTAGTGATGCAAGAAAAAGAAAAATATTGTAAAATACCCTGAAAAAACTGTGCATCCTCTTGCAAGATCAAAACATTATAACTATTATGATGATCATCATAACAGTTTCAGCTACCTGCTAAAAGTTCCAGCTATTTACAACGGACTGTCACAACATAAATTATGACCATTACTTTCACTTATATGTTTTCTAATAATTTTTAAATAATTAAATTTTCTTTTCAAAATTCTATCCACAAATGATTGAACCATTCAAAAAATACAATTATTTTATCTAATAAAAATATATAAAAAAGATAATGCTATATTTTTTTTATATTTTCTTTATCTCATCATCACAACAGCAATAGCTTTAGCAATTATTTTGATATTAGAAAATTTCAAGTTAATAATGACTGTCATAATTGTTATAATGATTAATAATAATTTTGTTTAAAATTTAAGGTGTCGGAAAAGTCTGTCTAAAAAGTTGGCAACTTGACGGTCAATTTTTTCCTGTTTGATAATATAAGTTCATAAATTACATTACTTTTTTTTTTCTTTTTTTTTTTGCTTAGGAAAAAGGGGAAGGGGGGAGGAAGGACAAGCCCACTCCTGCGTAGTAGCTTCCACTGGCTCCCCACCCCGTCAGAAGAATGTTCGATGCGGGCAGAAATGACCGTGTGTTGAGCACCCCGACCGGTTTTACTCATATCCTTTCCTTCTATAGGCGCGGCTCAGCTACTTCTCTGAGCTCCGGCACGAACCCTCCGTATGAGTGCGTCACACTTGGCACCACTGAGGCTATCAGAGGACCAATAAGCTCTCCCACCCTACGTGTCCGAGCAGAGAACATCCAATTTCCATATTTAATCGACACCCGCGCGTTTCGAACTCGGACCGCACGAATGGTTATAATGGCCCAGTTCCACTGAGCTACCACCTCAGTGGCATTACTTTTTTTTTTTTTTTTTTTTTCCGACCCTGTAAAACGTTGGATACCTAATGATCGGTTTTTTTAAATTTAGGGGGCTCAACGCTAGAGCCAATCCCCTCCCATCCCCACCCTCTGCTAGATTCGCTGCTGTCCGAGTCGGCCGACAGTTATTTTTTCAAAAAAATTACATCCTACGCCATGAGTACCACATGGCGGCGGTAGGTTAGGTATATCATGCTAATCATATATTATCAATCCATGCATATTTTATTCATTGTGTGCTCTAAAAAAATTATTATTTGAATTTGATTCGGCCTCAGGGATCAACCGAATCCAACCAAAGATTTCACTCGTCTCGATTGTCGCCCCTTTAATTTACGTGATGCACGTGGTATAGTAGAATATAATTTTTTATTTTTTTATTTTTTATTTTTTATTTTTGTTAATTTGGTTCATGTTCTTTTTAGAGGAAGTTGCTCAGCGGTCCAAAGTTGGGGGAAGTTTTTAGGAAAATTTTTTTTTTTTTTTTTTTTAGAGAACAGGGACCTCCTGTTAGAGTTTTTTTTTTTTTAAGTGAACAGGGACCTCCTGTAGAGTGGGGACCTCCTGTTAGAGTTTTTTTTTTTTTTGAGTGAACAGGGACCTCCTGTAGAGTGGGGACCTCCTGTTAGAGTTTTTTTTTTTTGAGAGAACAGGGACCTCCTGTTAGAGTTTTTTTGTTTTTGAGTAAACAGGGACCTCCTGTAGAGTGGGGACCTCCTGTTAGAGTTTTTTTTTTTTTTGAGAACAGGGACCTCCTGTAGAGTGGGGACCTCCTGTTAGAGTTTTTTTTTTTTGAGAGAACAGGGACCTCCTGTTAGAGTTTTTTTGTTTTTGAGTAAACAGGGACCTCCTGTAGAGTGGGGACCTCCTGTTAGAGTTTTTTTTTTTTTTGAGAACAGGGACCTCCTGTAGAGGGGGGCCCCCCTGTTAGAGTTTTTTTTTTTTTTGAGTGAACAGGGACCTCCTGTAGGGTGGGACCTCCTGTTAGAGTTTTTTTTTTTTTGAGCGAACAGGGATCTCCTGTTAGAGTGGGGTCTTTAGAGGGATGGAAAAGTAATTTTCCGTTCCTTTTATTCCTTGCTGAAGACTTCCGGTCTGCTACCATCATCACTTGATTAATATCCTCCCCTGTGAAGCCAAGAACTACGAGGAGGAGAGCAATGGCGGAGGAGAGCAAGATACTTATCATAGGCGGCACCGGTTACATGGGCAAGCACCTCGTAGAAGCGAGTGTGAGGTTGGGACACCCGACCTTTGCTCTGGTGAGAGAACGCACTCTGGCTTCTGATCCAGAGAAGGCGAAGCTCATCGAAGCTTTCAGGAACTCCGGCGTCGTTCTGCTCTATGTATGCAGCCAGCCACTGCTGTTATTTGGTTTATTTCTCCTTAGTTTTGAACTCCTCTCCTTTTTGGGTGTTTCAATTTTTTGTCATGCGCACGCTTTGTGATGTTTGAGAGCAGGGGGATTTGTACGACCAGGAGAGGCTGGTCGAGGCTATAAAGAAGGTCGATGTGGTGATTTCGGCGTTGGGGCACGAATCCCCCAAGAAGTTGGCCGATCAGGTTAACATCATTTCGGCCATCAAGCAGGCTGGAACAATCAAGGTATGTGCAAGAAACCTCTCTCTCTCTCTCTCTCTCAGAAGAAAAAAAGAGCTGTTTTTTTTTGGATTTCTTAGTTTGCGATATGATTATCTAGTTTCTTGTACCTCTACATTATCGATACCTATTTTTTGTTTAATTATTTTTATCTTGTCTCATGAGTTCTCAGTTACCAATCTCTGCAAAATAGGAATCGAAGTTAGTTGGATTTTTGAACATTGCCCTCTGATGTGCAAACAAATGCACACACAAAATTGTGTACTATCTCTAAATGATGCAGCAATTTCTAACATTGATCCAACAACTTACCTCTGTTTAGTTTTCTTTCTGCTCACTGTAATCCATCGAGTATTGATCTTATGCTTGATTGTTCTTTTGTGTTTTTGCACAACCTCTGAATATTTTGGATGGATGAGCTGCAGAGGTTCTTCCCCTCTGAGTTTGGCTTAGATGTTGGCCGTATTGAACTTATGGAGCCGGCAAAAACCCAACTTGGAGTTAAGGCTCAAATCCGAGAGGCCATCAAGGAAGCAGGGATTCCTTACACCATCGTCTCTTCCAATTTGGGAGGTGCATATTACTTCCTCCGGAGAATTGGGCAGATTGAACCTATGGAACCTCCTACGGACAAGATCCTCGTGCTAGGAGACGGAAATTCTAAAGGTGATACATAAACCATCTTCTTAACTTGCTCTATTTCTATTTTTGAAATTTTGTTATGCTGCTGCATTTTCTTATAATTGTCCTTTTTTTTTTTTTTGCTTGAAACGGGTGCTTCATACAGTACGTGTACGAATACACCCAATAAAGTCAAAATACAACAGCTCGCGGAGTGCCAATTGTCCTTATATCCCATGTTAAGTGAGAACTGCAAGACCTCCCATGTTAGCAGTTCATTCAAGTGTTGACGCTTGATGTATCTGCACGTCGTGCTGCTAGCCTCCACTAGACATGTATTTTCTCTCAATTGCAAGAATTAGATCAAGGGCAACTAAGCTTTACTGGGGTCCAAATTGTGCCAGTAATTGGGACTAGAATTTTTATGCTTTGATAACAGTTGTTAGCTTAGCTAGTTGGTATCTTCCTTTTCAAGCGACATGGTTGGTACCTTTCTTTCCAAGTAATAGATGTGAGGTTTGAACATGAGTGGTGGTGAACCACATACTCTAAAAAACTTTTGTTGAAAGGGATCAAATGATGGAAGTTCTTTTCCTTTTAAGTATGAATAGGGTGAAAGATTTCCAAAATGAAAGGTGCCTCTTATTCTTATAGGCTATAAGTACAACGTTCCTTTTCCCTTCTTTTTTTTTTTGCACCCGTCTTTTATTGATTTAAGTGAAAGAATACAAAGATATCAGCTGCCAACAGGAGGCAGCAATCAAAAGAAAGAAAGATGCACTATTCTGTTGAAGTGAGAGGAAAAACCAGAGATCGACAGCTGTGAAAACAGAGGTGAGCCTGATAAAATTTCATAAGTTGAAGCAAGGCTATAAGTACAACATTCGCAAGTGTATTTATTGTTAGAAACAAATGTCTGTCTAAAAGACTCCATGATTTTCTTCCGACATTCATGGGTTTAGAAAGGAAGATTAGAATGGACATTAAATATTCAATAAGGAATTTCAGTGACATCTGGCTGCATCGTTTTGCTATGTCTAATGATTTTCAGGTTCCATGAAACAATATATTATTCCTTTTTTCCAGTAATTTTTGTTGGAGAAGAAGATGTTGCAACATACACCATTAAAGCTGCAGATGATCCAAGAACTTTGAACAAGATATTATATATCAGACCTCCTGCAAACATCTACTCTCACAATCAGCTAATATCCCTTTGGGAGAGAAAGAGTGGCAAGACCTTCGAGAGGATTCATGTTTCCGAGGAAGAGATATTCAGGAAAATTCAAGGTAATGAAGACTTTCCTTAGTCTCTAGGCTTGACAGTATCATTAGCAAATTCTTAGTTCATTATATTGTCATCAATGTGCATGATGAAGTTTGCACAAGTAATAACAGGCCACTGTTAATCACTTCTCGCAGAATCTCCACCTCCCTTAAACTTTGGTTATGCCATTGCTCATGCTGCTTTCGTGAAAGGAGAGACGACAAACTTTGAGATTGATCCGTTAATTGGTGTGGAGGCTTCCGAACTTTGCCCTGATGTCAAGTACACCACAGTTGATGAGTTCGTCGACCGATACATTTGATGGATCATGTGGTAATTCATAGACCGTATTATGATCTTCCAATAAAGAAAGGTTATATTTTTATGATCACAATGGGCTAGGGTGATCGTAGCAGTTGATGCAAAACATGAAGCATTAACTTAAAGTGTAAAACTACTGGATTATTCCAATAAAGAAAGATCGTATTTTTATGATCACAATGGGCAAGGGTGTTTATAGCAGTTGGTGCGGACACTAGTGCCAGATCAGCCAGTCACCACAGGATCCAGCCAGCTCAGCGGATCCTAGCCGATTCAGCTAGCCTGATTTTATTTTGGATTGATTTATTTTAGTTGAGTTTATTTTATGTTGATTGAGTTTATTTGCATATTATCATTTGGGTTTATTTGCATGTTGTCATTTTAGGGTCCTTTTGGAATTGTTTTATTTGTAGGGGGTCTATTTGTTATTTTGTGACCCTAGACTGGCTTTGCCCCTGCTGCCAAAGCCACGATCCAGTTTTTTTCCCTTTTCTCCCTCGATTTTCAAAAAAAAAAAAGAAAAAAAAAGAGAGAAAACCCCTTCCTCGGATCATCCCACCCGCAGCCGTCCTCATCCCGCTCGCCTCCACCACGTTCGCGGCCACCACTTCCACCCTTCACCCCCGGAAGCCGCCTTCAGCCGCCGCTGTGACCAGCCGTCGCTCCTCACTGCAGGCTACGGAGCTCCGCCCCGCAGCCGCAGAGGATCCCGCCGGCCACTGTGCCCTGTGACGTGCCACCGGAAGCCGCCATCTGCCGGGGCCGTTATCGCCGTCCGCCATAGTATCGGAGCTCCGTCCGCGCCACCAGTCGCCTCCACCTCGCAGCGTCGCCGGTTCGCCACCACAGACTGCCGCATGCTCACGGAAGCCGCCGCCCTTGAGCTCCTCGTGTCTGACCAGCTTCCAGCCACCACCGCAGGACACGGATCCGCAGCCGTGACCGCCGCCCTCCGTCCCGGAGCGCCGTTCACCACTGGAGACTGCCGAGCCCTCCCTGCGGCCGAAGCCGCGAATCTCGAAGCGCGGAACCCCTCGAGAGGTTGAAGAAAAGATTAACGGGGAAGTCACAAAACCCGTTAACCAGAATCCGGTAGCCCGGATCCATAAAAAGCTACGCACGTGACTTGCACGTGATGGACCCTTAATGGGTTTTCGGAGTGGGTCACGCCCAATAACCCGGATAATCCTAACGTGTCTGAGTTAAAAAATCCCTCGCACGTGACTTACATGTGACTAAAAAAAGAAAAAAAAAATAAAAGAAAATAAAAAAAGAAAAGAAAAGGAAAAAAAGGAAAAATCCTTACCTCTGTTCATCGTCCCGATCGGCCGCCGCTTCTTCTTCCGCCGCGCCGCCCACCCTTCGTGAACGCCGCCGCCGCCGCCGCTTTCGCCATCAGCTCTCGTCTGCCGCCACCACCCAAGCGTCGCCAAGCATCTCCTTCCCCGCGGTCACCTCCTTTCTCCGCTACCTCTTCATCTTCCCCGAGCCGTCGACGACCCCCCCCCCCCCCTCCCGCCTTTTTTCCCCCCTTTGTCTTCTTCATTCCCTCCGCTCCATCCAGCTCTCAGAAACTCACCCTCTCCTACACAGGCCCGATCCACCACCTCTCCACCCCTTCTTCACATCAAAGGCCCAACAGACACCCACCATGTCCAACAGGCCCTTTTGCAATGGCCCACAACATCTCCTCCTCCTCTGTTGTTCATAGGCCAATCGACCACACCAGTTGCTGTGATTCGACCATTTCGCGCCATCTAATGAGCCGACTTACCGTACGTTGGTCGTCGCCCCAACCCAGGTCAGGTTTCTTTCCTTACTGCAAATTTTATTTGTTTGTCTAAATTTAGAATTAATTAACTCTTAAGTGCTCTATTGATATTGCTTCCTGAAAATTCAACACATCCACTCCAAACAACACCAAAACCCTAGTAGTGGCCTATCTTTGTTATTAATTGTAGAGCTATCTAATCTTGAGAGTTCTTTGAGGCTCTGTGCAACCCTGCAACACACTAAAAACTAGTACTATTTGATTGCAACTACTTATCTGAATTTATTATGTAATTCAAAACCAATTTCAATTGCTTGGGTTAGCTTCCGATTATATTGAGCATATACTTTGCAATTTCAAATTACTTTCATGCATTAGGTCTACTTAGGAACCTCTATAGTCGGTAGGATCATACATATCTTCATTCATTTCATGCATCTATGTAGTGGTCGTGTCGCATCTCATTCTGAGTCCCAATTAGATATGGATTCCAAAATCGAAGCTCTATTAAAAGCTATCCAAGACACTAATATTCAAGTCCAAGCCAATAATGCCCGACTTGATTCAATTAAGGCTTCAATTCAGAGGGTTATTGAACCCAAGGAACCTAGTGCCTCCCATTTACCGGGTCTTGAAGGGGACAAGATCCTAGAACATATCCTAGAACAACAAGGCTCTGTTCGGCAGGGCAATTTTGGTAATAGGTCTGTTCCAGGTCATCATCATGCCTACCCTCGTCCTAGAGGACCTGGTTTCTTCCCTAATATTGATAGAGGTTACCAACATAACGTAGAGCCCAGAGAATCTCGTGACCCTAATGAATATGTAATGAGAGACATTACGGTTGAAGCTCCCACTTTTGACGGTCGTCTTGACCCGAAAGTCTTCTCAGACTGGTTACACGAAATGGACCACTTTTTTGAGTGGTACAATTTGTCTGACAACAAGAAGGTCCGACTTGCCAGAATGAAACTCATTGGTCGAGCTAAGTTTTTCTGGCAAAATACTGAACATCTGTTAGCTATAAAATATCAATATGTAATAACTGATTGGGTAGAGATGAAAGAGAGACTCAAAGAAAAATACCTACCCCATAATTACCAGTATGATCTCCTTAATCGATGGAATACTAAATCCACATTTGTAAGGCGTCTGACACATGGAGCACTTCCACGGGCCCTAATTCCTCAGGGCCCAAACCTTCTGTAGGGTCCATTACTCCTAGGCCCCCTCCTATTGTCCATGTCCCAAGCCGAGATAGTAACGACAAGAAAATTCTTGGTGAGCCTCCCAAATCACATTTCAAAATTTGATGTTACAAATACCAAGGTTTTGGTCACGTTGCCTCCCAATGTGCTAGCAAATTTTTCGTTATTGCTCAGCAAGAGCAGGGAGGTGACACAAATGACTTAGAGAAGCAAATCTATGAACCAAACTTCGATGACATTCAGAACATTGAGGAAGAGTGTGATGACAACCTTGAAATCCTAGGATGCACCCATATCACATATAGCTCGCTTGCACAGTCAGATAGCAAGTCTGACCGGTCCACTATGAGTGTAGTTAGATATGCCCTCGCACAATCCATCGAAACTGATGTTAGGATTTCTGAGCCTGCATCTGCCTTTACACAATACATTCATAAGTTGCATCAGAAAATTCATAAGGGCATTCATGCATGTACTGCTCAATATAAGATGCAAGCTAATTTCTATGCTAAAGAATTTTAAACTTGGGGTTATGTAATGATCTGTCTTAAAGAATTGCAGTCTCTTAGTATTGGACCATTTAAGGTGTTGCCCAAGGATGGCACTGACGTCTATGCCATTGACTTTCCATTTGATTTTGGTTATAGCCTTACTTTTAATATTAAAGATTTGATTGCAATCCGTGTTGACTCTTTTGCTGCACACTCTCCTGCGCCCGATGTTTATTCTATTATTGAATCTATGCCATCTTTGTTTTCTTTTCTCCTCCATCGAGCACAAAAAGAGTATATTGATTCTATTTTAGCCGAGCAAATAGTTTTTGACAGTGATGGAGGCATACAGCGTTTTCTAGTTCGTTGGCATGGACGACCAAAGTCCGGTTACACTTGGATCCAGTATGAGGAGATACCGCCGATTGATCCAGACTTGTTGGAGTATTATTGGGGCTTTACCGAGCTGCTTTTGTCGAGGTCGACTTCTTTCCACCCGGGGAGAGTTGGTGCGGACACTAGTGCCAGGTCAGCCGGTCGCCACAGGATCCAGCCAGCTCAGTGGGTCCTAGCCGATTCAGCTAGCCTGATTTTATTTTGGATTGGTTTATTTTAATTGGGTTTATTTTATGTTGATTGAGTTTATTTGCATATTATCATTAGGGTTTACTTGCATATTGTCATTTTAAGGCTTTTTTAGGATTGTTTTATTTGTAGGGGTCTATTTGTTATTTTGTGACCCTATATATATGGGTCCACCTTCATGTTTAGGTTTTGATGAATGATGAATGAAAATTAGCCTCCTTGTGTTCTTCTTCCCCCTCCTCTTCTTCCTGCAGTTGATGCAAAACATAAAGCATTTGTTTAAAGTGTAGAACTTACTGCATTATGGATAACCCAAACCAACAGGCCATTGGAACAGATATACAGTGGGCGCAGGTTTAGGTTGGACTAGAATTATTCAGCTTAATACTTGCGTAATTATATTTGGGTCAAACTCAAAGAGGCTCATGCTATAATAAATTCTTGTCAAGATGCCCAAATATTTTTCCTACAGGTTTACCTTATTGAGCATGGTTACAAGTTTTCATGTTTAGCTAGTATTAGTTGCAAATTTATCATTACTATCATGCAGTCTGATGTGGAAAAGGAGGTATCCTTCACTTAGTAAGTGATCTCTGGAATCCTGGTAAGGTTGTGAGCCCTTTTCAGCAAACCATCACATATATTTATCCTATGAAACTTGTGCTGCCTACCATTATTCATATTGAAGGAAAAGAAACCAAAATTTGTAATTTAGTTTAAAAGATGTTCTGGAAAATGTTCAATTAGTAATCTGATTAATATGGTTGCATATACTGTTCAGATTTTAGCTGTCTGTTTATTGGCAGGGTGGTTTCAATAGCAGGAGGGAAAGGTACATGTTCCAGTAAATTAGATATTTTGGAGGCACATTGCATGTACAGACTCAATTGCGATGCATGGGGCATAGAAAGTTTGGGACCAGCTTATCGTGTCAATCATGAGTTCAAAACCTCATAGCATGTAGGTAGTTCATACCATGAATGTGTCATTAAATATGAAGTTCATGAGTTAGTTGTTTAGTTCATAAAGGTAGCCTATTAATCTGCATTCCATTGGTAAATGCATTACAAAGTTTTCTTCTTGATCATGGGTTGCTACTTTACAGCAATCCTCATTTTGTTAGCATTTCTTTCTTTCGATGAGTCCCCATCGACTTCTCCCCTAGGTTTCAGTATGCCAATGATGCATCGAAACTCTCCACTATCTCCTTTTCAGCATTGGATCTCATCAACATTGATAAGTCCCGAATTCAGTGTTTTACTGTCTTCTATCTCAGTGATCAACAATAGGGGAAACTTTCAGACTCCCTTGAGCGATGAATCAGATTTGTATCTCACTCCTATGTTGGCTTTTCGCTTAACAAGGCCAATATTCAGGTCGATACCGCAAGCCATCTTGCATGGTTCCAATGCTACCCTTGTGATGACTTTGACAGAACAGATGATCCACCATTTGATCCTACATGGATGAACAACAAATGCATGTTCTTAATTTACTACCTCCATGGGAGTCTAGTTTTCGGTGCAGTAGCAACAGAAACCTTTCACAATTCAAACAACAATGGAGCCTTGCATAATATGAGCAATATTATCTATGGTTGGGGGCATTTTGATAGGAAATTCTATGAGGCCACTGCTAGCAGCATCTTAAGCCTTGGAAGAGGATCATGATCAGTTCTATCTCAGCTGTCAATAGATAAATTCTCTTACTACCTACGACCACCTGACTTTGAAGGCTACCACCCCAAATGATTTGGCTCAGAAGCGAACATTACAAGTAGGGGGAGCGATGTTCTTAGCACCTGTCGAAAATTTATCAACGTTCTTATGTTGGAAAGTATTAGTTTTGGATCGAAGAGGCTCCCGATCGACATCCCTGGCTTGTACTTCGGTATGTTCATAGACAACAGGGATGATGCTGACTTACCTACATCCACTTGGGTTTGCACCTTTACTGAAAGCTCTTGATGAAGTGATTTCCCTAAGAAAATACAAAGCCCCCAAAGTATATGGGAAGAATTGCTACCTGGGATCCCTTGAAGATGTTGCAGGTCTCAATTTAACTTTTCATTTTAATAACAATGTCGATGTCATGATGTCCCAAAATTCTATTCTACACTCTTGATGAGTATGTTTGCTTTGGCATAATACCCATCTCAGATGGGAGTCCATAAGAGTACTCTATCCTAGGCACTAATGCTCAGATAAATTATAATGTTGGATATGATCTTTTTAAAAGAGAGAGTATTTCAAGCTATGGATTGCAGCATATTCTAAAATGAGTGATGATTCGAACCTTTTGTATGGGAGCATCATCTCAGCATTACACTTGTTAGCTGGATTTGCTTAGCCATAGATATAGATTGGTAATTTGAGCTTAAATTTGACAGCTTTCTGAGTTAACTACAAGTCTCTTAAACAGTGAGAAGAGTGAGTCTCAGGAAAAGTTTTCCAGGTTGAAATAACTAAACAAACTTTCACAACCTAACTAGCATATGATGTGGGCCACCTGACTTTGAAAGGCTACCACCCCATATGATGTTGAAATGACAACCTACCCATGAGTTCTTCCTCTCAACAAAATTTCGGTGGCTTAGATGGACCATCAAAATTTCATATGGTAGCAGGGCGCAGGGTAGGCATCATTTTTGTCCTATTTTTTCAACCAGCCAATGTAGTAACTCCACAAATCATTATTAAAGTTTATTGTTTGATATTCAGCCATTATTAAAGTTCATTACTTGATGTGCAGCAGTTAGCTATTAAAGCTTTGTATTTATTATAATTTATTATACTTTGTATTGTATTTCAATATTAAATAGAAAAAAATGAGAAAAAAATATACGTATTACGTGATGGTGTTAAGTAAAGAGAGTTTCTGCTCGGTAATATTAAAGTTTATTGTCTAAAGTACAACAACAATTTAGCTATTAAAGTTTTATACTTATTATAATTTGTTATATTATTATATTCTCAAAAACAATTAGAAAATAAAGAAATAAAATCATATTCCACGCATAATATGGTTATAGTATATATTTAAAATAGAAACTCAGCTTGTGTAAAGCTTTATGTTGGTCGTGTAGGCTCCAGTATTAATGATGCCAGTGTTAATATGCTTGATTATCATTAAAATTTATTGCTTATGTAGTAGAAATTTGAGCTTGCTATTTGTTATAATTTATTATGCTATCGTATTGCTTTTCAAAAAATAGCTAGAAAAAATAATTATATTACACACGTCGCATTAGATTAATGTTAACCATACCAAAAAAGTTCCTATATAATCATTAAAGTTTATTGCCTAACTTTCTATTTATTATAATATATTAGATTGCTATTTTTATTTTAAAAATAATTACTATATTATAATTTAAAACGTTACATTTGGCAATTACGTGACATATGATGAGACGAGGATGAGATTTCTGGAACTCTCTTGCAAATTACCAATCATTTTATTAAATTTAGATACGAATTTTAATTTTGCTGAGATGTTCGCATCCGCATGGTCCGGATTGCGGTCGCGGTAGGCTGCGATACGAACCGGGTTCCATATTGGGAAAAACCTCAGTTCTTGAAATATTTCAAATTATACACATGTGCAACAGCATCGAAATGACGTATTTAGCCTCTAATAAGACAGATATTATTTCGAACTGCCCTTCGGTTCCAGCGGCGTTTTTATAGTGTCTAGCGGGTTAAGTGGCACCGACGTAAATTACCACATATCGGAGGTCACAGGATGACAAGAAGGCGGTTCTTTAATCGGAGAGCCCCGCGTAATAAATAAGCGACCAGTTTCAACGTCGGCGTCATCTCTCTTTTTCTTTTTACTCCCATCGTCGTCTTCGTTGTCATTGCGTCGTCGTCTCCTCCTCGCGGTGAAAGGGAAAGAGAAAGGGAGAGAAGTGAAGGTACTGTTCCCGTCCGCTCTTCCCTCGGAAAACATTTCTCGAGATCCAGTCAAAGAGACCATGCCGCGCCGCGACGACCCCAACCCATTCGACGAAGAAGAAGTCAATCCCTTCTCGGTAACCACACGTCCCCCCTTCTCTCCATCTCTATCTCTCTCCATTTCCCTCTCATTCCTTTTTGAATTCTTCTTGGTTGCCCGAGGCCATTTTCTTTAGCTTTTACTCTAGATTTACCAATTTTCTTGCATATGTTTTTGTGAATTATCAGATCTGGAGTTGGGGGTGTCATTTAAATTGGATCTTGAACTATATTTTGGAGTAGAGTGATCGGATGTACCAATTTAAAAACCCTAGCAGAAATGGTGACATAAAACCTAATCCTCTCTATAGTTATGGTGTTAGCGTGGTTTCCATGCAATCTTGGTCGGTTGAATGCGATGATGGGACCGGTAATTCTAGATCTGGTCTGTCGAAGAGTTCTTGATTGATACTAAACTGTATGGTTTGTTCATCTTGCTGGATTATTGTGTGAATTATCGTTAAGAGATCAAACCTTGTTGCCCATTGTTGGGGTATTTCTGCAAGTGTGTGTCAACTAGGGTACTTTGACTATTTTGAGTTGAAATCCGTTTTTTTGGGAGAAGCTGATGTTTTGCATTGCAGAAGGGTGCAGGTCCTGGTTCAAAATTGCATTTTCCTTCACTGTCATCATTGCATCTGGGTTTTGGCAACAAACATGATGCTACTGTGGACATACCGCTGGAGACGATGAATGTAAGTGGTGCCATTTTGCAGATTATTGGTGTTTACTTAGTTTTTTGATGAGTTGATTGATTATGGGATTCTGTGTTGTCCTGTGTAGGATTCGAAGAAGAAGGCGAAAGAACTTGCAGCATGGGAAACAGATCTGAGAAGGAGAGAAATGGTTAGCCTATGACTAATTCGTTACTTGTTCCAGTTTAATACATTGTTAATCCCATTTTGATTGCCATCACGCAGTCTTCAACCATTACCTTTTGCTTCATTTTTGAATAAAATAAATCCAGTAAAAATCAGTGCTACACATAGTTGAAAATATCACATTGTTATCAATCTTTTGTTTTCTTTTCACCCTTTTCCTTTTTTTTAAATTGCATTACATTATCTTGGTCATATTTTGAACAGACATTCCTGTTTGCTATTTCAGGACATTAAACGCAGGGAAGATGCTTTATCAAATTGTAAGTTCTGAAGTTTCTGACCAATTTATGCATTAATATGACTGGTATAGACTTTACACTTCATTCGATGATAGTTTATCAATGGTGATATGTACCTCTATGTTGCAAAACAGCTGGTGTTTCTACGGATGAGAAAAACTGGCCCCCGTTTTTCCCAATCATTCATCATGACATAGCTAAGGAGATACCAATCCATGCTCAGAAGTTGCAATATCTGGCTTTTGCAAGTTGGCTGGGTATGGACTTACTTTACGCTTTGCTAAATAGGTCTGTGCTCTTTATTTTTCACTGAAGTAATCGAGTTATCAACACGTGACGATACTAATTCTTTTTGACTCTTTCTTGAATAGTTATTCTTGATTTCTATATATTGAAAAAATGAGGTATTATGTAAGTATATTTTCATAACAGGGCTGCACAACGTGAGTTAATCTTTGTTTTATGACTCAACATGATTCTTACATTTTATGCCCAGCTTTCCTATTATCGAGTATCTATTGTATGCTGAATTATTTTGATCTATTAATTTCTTAACTAACCTAGAATTTCCTTATGATTGTTTCATATCTCTGTTTCATCTTTTTGTTATCTTTATTGATAGGTGCCACTTCAGCACTCCTTTTAATATTCTTGGATATGACTAGAGGGTAGCAAAAAATTGAAAAATCTCTCTATTTAAAAATTGATTTCTATGCAAAAAATTGATTGTTGTAACTCTACCCAACCCGATCCGTCCAACTCACCCCATCTAACTCTATCCGCCCCGCCCTGCCCCGAGGTAAGTTCGGGGTGGGTACGGGTAATGGCCTACCTGTTGCCACCTCTATAATTTGATATTAGAAACCAAACTAAACAACTAGAATGAGAATTTTCAACATGGATTAAAATATGTAAAACAACATGGGTAAGTCCATCCTCAAAAGAGAGTAGAAAAAATTTATTTGACAGGTGAACACCACTTCATGGTTTTGAAAAACAAAATTGTATTCATATCCGATCATAATGGGGTGGGTTTTACCCAACTCGTTGCGGATTCGGGACGATTATGTGTAATGGTAAAGCCCACACCGAACCAGATTCAGATATATATAACTCTTCACAAATTCTCTCTATTTAAAAATTGATTTCTATGCAAAAAAATTGATTGTTGTAACTCTACCCAACCTGATCCGTCCAGCTCACCCCATCTAACTCTATCCGCCCTGCCTTGCCCCGAGGTAAGTTCGGGGTGGGTATGGGTAACGGCCTACCTGTTGCCACCTCTATAATCTGATATTAGAAACCAAATTAAACAATTAGAATGAGAATTTTCAACATGGATAAAATATGTAAAACAACATGGGTAAGTCCATCCTCAAAAGAGAGAAGAAAAAAATTATTTGACAGGTGAACACCACTTCATGGTTTTGAAAAACAAAATTGTATTCATAGACTGCATATCGAATTGCACTCATGGACTGCATATTGAATTGCAGCCATAAGAGGACTGCAATTATAAAAAGAAATGTTGGGGACTAACAAACTATAAAAAGAAATGTGAGGCGAGAATTATAGAGATTAATTAATATTCCAGTGCTTATGCAAATGTAAGAGGACTTTTTAAGAAAGAAAAAATATGGAGATTTATTTGCATTGTAGATTAATTGGGTTTGCGTTACATCGTCTGGTTTTTCTAGCTGTCAAACTACCTCCCTAAAAAGCCATAAGGTGAAGGCTTCTCTTGCTTTAGTATTTCAGGATGGATACACCTTTGGGTCAGAAAAGTAACTTCTCTCTGTTAATTTGGTGGTAGGAGTTTCATTTTGACACTTAAGGAGTAAGGAACAATAATCCTATCCACCTTCAAAGGGCGCAATAGGCAGTTGCTGTCCCTGTAGTTGACAGAGCTTTACCATATGATTTGATAGCCGATGCTGATGCATGCCGCTACATATGCTATATTTTGTGTATAAGGCTTTGCTACTAATGGTGCTGTACCCACAGTCTACTAAACATGTGGTCTGTGCTTTTTATCTATAGGCAAAACTTTAGAATATTTGGGGCAATCACTTATCCACATATCTAGCAACTGAATGTCCTACTTGGCATCTGCTCCAAGTGCAAAGTTGCACCACTTTAGATTACTTACATCATTTCTTTTCTGTAGGATGTCCTTGCTTTCATGCCCATATTTCGGTTCTATGTGATGTTGTAATTTAGTATCCCCCATTGATATTCTTCTTGGAATGTTCAATTAATGGAAAGCTGAACTAGAATGTTGATTTTAAAATGTGATTTTTGCTATTAGAGGTCCTCTTGCTCTGGCTTTGTGTTATTAGATATTTAGTTACATATTTGCACATACGTTAGTTACTTAACAGAATACAATACTTATTTCATAGATCTAATCTCCTATTACCCTTCTTTTTTGTTGTGGATGTTGCATAGTTTGAGTTGCTCTTTTGAAAAATGCCTTTGTCGACTAAGTTTGGCTCCATTAAGCTAGACGCTAGTCAATCTTTGATGCTTGTTGATCTTCAGTGCTTTTCTGAAAATGTCTTCTTTTAGTATGTGATGTCTTTTTCTCAAATTTGTAAACTTATGGGTCTTGAAAGGGTTAAGGATGAGCCTCAGCGCAACAGTAAAGTTGCTCTATTATGGCCTGGGTGTTATGGGTTTGAAACACGGAAACAGCTTCTCCGCATGTAGGGTTGAAGTTGCATACATCTGACCCTCCCAGACCCTACATTGGTGGGGTCACCTTTTATGGGTGTTGAAAGAGCTATTGCATAGTCATGGTACTACACAAATATTATGCCATTTTTCTGCTCATTATAATTCATGAGCATGTGTATGTGGTGGAACTTTCTTGCAGGGATAGTTCTTTGTCTTGTGTGGAATGTCATTGCGGTGACTGTCTGTTGGATTAAAGGTGGAGGTAAGATTGAGCATACTCCTACTCTTGTGCATTTCTGCTTTCTTATAGCTTAACTTTCTATTATTATTTCTATCTGCAGGGGTTAAAATCTTTTTCCTTGCGACAATTTATGCTTTACTTGGATGCCCTCTTTCATATGTGCTGTGGTACAGGCCTCTTTATCGTGCAATGAGGTAGGCTGTCCGAGGTTACTGGTGTTGGGTTGATGATACGTCCAACCTTTGTCATCAATATTCAATCCTACAATAGATTTTCATGGTTATGTCATGTCAAGCCAAGCTTGTACAAATTTAAGATTTATCCTGGCTTAAAGGGAGTGATTGCTATTAATGATATGGGAGTATATTTGGTAAATGACAGGAAGAATTGATGGGTTTTGTTTAACTGCACTCATGCACACACTAAATAAATTTTTGGTATTAGAATTTATGGAACAAGTCTGATTTTTCTTGATTTCTTGGGCTTCATCTTGCTCTGTTGCAAAAATCAACAGGAGCTTATTCAATTAGTTGTTGCTTAATTGTTGTTTTTCTAAACAGGACTGATAGCGCTGTGAAGTTTGGCTGGTTTTTCCTTTTGTACCTGGTAATTCTTAATGATGACCTCTTGTGAAGTATGACTAATCCGTCTCTTGCTAATATTTTGTGCTCGTGTTGTCATGGTGCAGTTCCATATTGGTTTCTGTATCTTTGCTGCTATTGCTCCTCCAATTGTATTCCATGGAAAGTCATTGACGTAAGCCATCCTGCTAGTTTTTGATTTTCATAGTGAATCAGTGTTTCTTGCTAATGTTTGATGCATAGTATAGATTTTGAATTTCACTTCCTACCTGATTTAACAGAGAATAATATAGAAGCAAATAAATTTTCCCGGTAGACCACAATTTTTAATCAAACCCAGTGTTTTTTTAACTAAACTTATTCCATGATAGATATTGTATGGCTCTCTTCGATCATCTCTACTATATTATTAAATGAGAGAAGAATATGCCATTTTTGATTCCGTCTATCAAATTTTGTGGCTAGAATATCTTTAGTTCCTCTCTTTACGAGTATCTACAAAGAAAGTGATTAAGAAGTCCAATATATAATCTACTTGCTACCTTTATTTATTCCTTTGCTTCTATTTCTTATCTATATGGTTTATCCTAGACATCCCAAACAAGTTGAACTCCAGTTAGGAAAAAAAAAAATCTAATAGTCTCTTATCCACATCACCAACCCAGTGGTTCTTTTTAAAATTTAAAAACTAACAAAAATATTGATAGTCTTTATCTAATCCACATACTTCATCTATCTTATCCTCCAATTTTTTGAACTTTTTATTAATTTATTTTTAACATGCATTACATGCGTCCATTGCAAGCATCCTAATAGATTGATAGAATCATGATCACAGCATGTTGTTTTTATGTTGATTGCAAGTCATGATACAGTTTCATACTATATCATGCTGTGCTAGTCACATGTTGGGCCATGTGCCAGGGTTCATTAAAAGGAAAATAAAAGAATTGGCCCTTGCCGAGCGTCATGTATTGGTATGATCTAGTATGAGTGATACATGGGTACGAATCCCTTGTACCATGCCCATGAGGTATCTATTATTCAACGAAGGAAGGTGCTAATTCCCTATGAATGCAAGAGGAATGGACTACGTGCTGATTTTGATGTGTCCCCTTATATCAACATTTGAAGTTTTGGCTGAAAAATTATGGGTTTCAGTCCACTTTTAGTGATTTTGGATGAACTTGACTGAAACTTGCCATATATGCTTTTTTCTCTCGATGTTTTAGTCAAATTGGGGCCATTTCTTTATTTGCTTGTTTGGGGGCTAAATGACATCATTTTCTACTGTAATATTTGTTTTTCTTTATTTTTCATTATTTATAATATATTATGTGATTTCTGTGCATAACTAATACATCACAGAAATGACGTCTTTTTTTATGTGAAACAAAATGTCATTCTATAACTACATCTATTAGATTAAATAATCACTTAACCTCAAAATTTTGAGAAAGAATGCATGAATGTAATATATTTGTGAGTTCTACTAAAAATTGAAGAACTTGTTTGAATATGCTAGGCACTACAAAAATAACAATTGTTAATATAGTGAATTGTCAAAAATTAAAGTTCAAGAAGTAAATTCAATATATAAAATGTTTACAGTACGTACTACTATTATATTTAATGAATTCCACCTATGCACAATATCAGCTTCGAACTATAATTATCAAAACTACTCTATTTGTGAGACAAGATGCCCCAAAATATTGTGTAACTTCGTGGTTTCTTTTATTTCCCTTCTATTTTTCAAACTTTTTTGAAATTTTCTCTTTTCTTGACTGAGACTTTCGAGCTGAGAGCAGAACTTCCAAAACCGCTGAAATTGCAAAATCAGAACTCCAAAACCCTATCTGAAATGAATTCTGAAACCGAATTTTCAAACCTACCTTAATATGATTTGTATAAAATCATAATCCTTCTATCACTTTACAGACTTGATCGAAATCAAAACTGATACCAAATTTTCAAACCTACCTTGTTATGAATTGTTTAAAATCAGTAATCCTCCTATTTCTTTGGTGAGTGATTGCTCATCATTGAAGAACCTGGTGAGACATGATTCATTATAAATGAACTAGAATGACCCAGATTGGGAACAACCATGTCTAAGTTTTCAGTGCTATGTAATTTGACATATAATATGTGGGTCAAGGTAGACCTGATTCTCCACACTTTGTCGGATGCAGGTGTTGTATCATTGGACCTTCCGATTAGACCTGACTGACAAGGCTGGTTTACATTGCCTCATATGGACTGCAATTTAAGATCCTACTTGAGGAGCTTGGTTGTGTATCAGTCAATACTGGATGTGAACCTAACTGAGCCCACATATGCTTAGTGATAACTGGTAAGAATCCTCATGTGGGCCAGAGCATGCCTACCGTAGAATGCCATTCATAAATATAAATTCTGGTATCGTTAGAACCACCTGCTAGATGTAACTTTGGGCCACAACTGAGTAGTTTTTTGAGGCACAACTTTTATGTGTCTAGTACATAGAAGATAGTATTGTGGACAACTAGCACCAGACACGACAGTCACCTAGTGAACTTTTTTTTCCCCGTAAGTATGGACTTGCTTGAGCACAGTATATTAATGAAAGATGTTAGGTTTTATGAAATCCTCTTAATCCTTTTTTTTCGCTGGTCATTTTTTGTTTCAAGCGTAGAAAGAAGAAAATAGGGACATGAAAACTGAGAGAATATATACTTACAAGGAGAGCTGATTTTTGCTTTGTCATGCAAATGTTAGCTCTTAGGAAGTTTGACATTAAATATGCCTATGTACGACATCTTCAGTTTATCTGTCATTGGTTTAATGCTTTCTTTTTCCCTCAAGATGTGTTCCTGTGTTAGTCTCTATGATAGTAACATGAAATACTTCTTCTGCTTCCAGGGGTATCTTGGCTGCGGTTGATACTATCTCAGATCACTTGTTGGTGGGGGTAAGTCATAATACATGACTGACTACATAGCTGTCATTGTGTTCTTGTGAATTGCATCTCAGCTGTAACAGGCATGATGGTATTGAAAAACATGAGCCATGCATTTCTTCCGAGTATGCCTATGGCCTTATACCTGTAGCCTAAAGTAAAATCTCATATTTTGTGATGTTGATTATTTGTTTATCATAATCTCTCTGTTCATAGTACAACATAGAGGGCAAAATTTTTCTTCTTATGTATGTAATTATTAAATAAAAGTATACTTTCCTACTCAATTCACATTTATGTCAAATAAAATTTGATCTTCCTTGCTGTGATTGCAGATTTTTTACTTGGTCGGATTTGGCTTATTTTGCTTGGAAACACTTATAAGCCTGTGGGTACTTCAGGTTAGTGCCAAAACCTTCTTTAGTTGTGCTATATAAAATCTTGAAGTGTTCTATTATAACTACTTGTCGACGTTAAGCTTCAAATTTATATGCAAGTTGGGACACAAAGTGCCTTCCATTTGAGCTACAATCTTAACTCAAACTATGTATCACATGCATAAAGGGAAAGCAGAAGAGTCGAGGAAGGGACAAACCTAATATGCTCATAGGATGCAGAGGGGGTGGAAGGGAGGGAAACTGAGTCTCTCTCTCTCTTTCCCCTCCCTCCCTCTCTCTCTCTAACCTACAATGACCTCCGAAGGAAGAAAGGGAGTGTGAAATATCCATGCAGACCATAAATTTTCTGCAGAACAGTATCAGAGCATGAAGGATGACAGTAGGAAGAAGGATTTTCCTAGTTGAATGCTTTTTGGCAAGGAAGCACAAGGCTTGTTTTGTGAGGGAATATGTATTTTAGGAGTGATGACCACTAATTCTACTTGCACAGATGGAGACCAAGTAAGATGTCTGCCTGATCAATCTTATTCCCTCCAGTCCCTATATTTTAATAATAGTATGATGAGCTTCTGCTACTTGGAAGTTTAACAATAGATGGGTTTAGAGAAGAGGCTGATATGTTTGAAATAAAAAAAAAGAAATCAATAAGACAGGTCTTTGCTTTTCTATATCATGTTCTAAGTGTTGCAAGAGCATGGTGCAAAATGGTAATATTTTTTTATTGTGTAAGAGTGCTCCATATGCTTGTCACACAGTTCAGTTTCCACCAAACATGTTGAATTAAAAATGGGCCAAACCTAGCCAAGCCCATGTGTGTTTGGATCCATCTCCAAGTTGGACCATAGAACTTGGTTTAGTTAGCATAGGGTCCATTGGAAAGGTTTGATGTTTGCTTGCAGGTTTGTCTATGAACTAAACCTGGCCTTGTCCTAGCCAACATTGGTCTAATCCCAGGCCAGCTGTTACTGAGGATTCATGTCATATGGAAGCAACCATCTGTTTGGCCATCTCCTAGCTGAGGGTGAGAGAGAAGTACAAATATTGGTGGTGATGAAGTAGCACTAAATGAATCCAGTGGCTTAGTGAAGGACATGGCGGCTCAAGAAGGGAGAGAAGTAGAGGATGGAGAAGACCTCTTGCCTTGAGAACGTCAATGAAGAAGTTATAAGTGTGTCCTTGGTTTTTGTAGTAGATCAAAGTTGTAGATCAAAGAAGTGAAGAGAGAAGGGGTAGGGCAGCTGATGAGAAGCAATAAGAGATGGTTGGCATGGATGATTGAGGAGAAGGCGAGGGATGGTTCAACTATTGAGAAGGGGTAAGAGAAGGTTGGGTAGATGAAAAAGGAGAAGGGGATGAGAAGGATAGTAGGTGGTTGGTGGTACGTGAGAATGCAGAAGGGGTGAAGATATGTGTAGAGTTGGTTTTTTAGCTGAGGGGTTAATGAATGCCCTATAAGTTGAACTAAGTCAATTGAATCAATATTGTTATACTCGACGTGGTGGACTCAATTTGCGTCTGGGATGATGTGTCCAAATCTGGCCCTTTGGACCCTATATGCAGTCCCAGTCCCACTTCCTCAGGGTTTGAACTTTATCAGAATATGGCTGGACCTGGGTCCCTTGACAACCCCAATGAAACTTTTTGTAATTTGCTTTTGCTTCTGTTTTTTACTGATATAATCTTCCAAGTTCCAACTATCTTTTGCTTCAAATGCAAGGGGTTACTTGCCCACTGTAAAGTGCTCTTGCTGTATTCAAGCTATTGCTTATTGTTTTAACCATAGTATGCTGAACGGGCCTTACCGGCCGGTTCAGCATGTACCGGACTGGTTCGGTCCTTGACCGGTCCGATTCAAGCATGGAAAATGGTGGTTCGTGTACTGGTGTGAATTGGACTGATTTGCATTGGTATGCACGCTCGCTGCCCAGTGCACCACGCACGGTTCCCCATGCTGTGCCGTGCGGGCGCGCGGCCTTATGGCAGACTGGTTCGGAACTGGTACGCCTACCGTTATCGGCACAACATACCTTGGTTTTAACCATGTTAAGCATTCACGCTTTTAATGAATATGGTGCTATGTGCTAAGATAGGCTGCTTTATTTCATTAAGTCAAACAATTAAGGAAAGTTTGTGAGAGCATTATTAAGATGATGGATTCCTAGGCATATGGCTGAGCTCTTACAGTAATTTCATTCATAATTTTTCCCTCCTGTAAGATGCATTAAACCGTTTGCAGTTATTATTTTTATTGTAAAATTGAAGTCATTTTCACTATAGTTTGGTTGTAATGGCCCAGGAAGGTTCTTTTAGTGCTAATTGGTTAGTAAATGCTTAAGAAAATAGGCTCATGACTGTAGTAAATGTAAGATGGTTTACATGATTTTTTTTTAAAATTTTACTAATTTGATTGACCTTATCTATAATCTCAACTAAGTCGCAACAATCTTTTCAGTGTAATGTATTGATAATTAGGACAAACAAATATTGTGATTAAATCATCCTTGTGATTTGTATTTCTTGTGGTTGTCATCTTTCTTCTTAGAAATTTTATACTGTTGTTTGTTTGATGGTCAACTAGGTTTTGTATAAGTGCTCCTGTTTTAGGAAATGAGGTAGAAACGTGAAAATGGAGCGGTCTGTTTCAAGTGTATTGAAACATAAAGGAAAGCAACTAATAATCATATAGGAAATAGATTTTTAGTATTTGGAAAACCATTTGGAATCTCTGGGTTCCCCTCCTTATGATGTGATTTTGATTGCATAATCGGCCGCATGTCCTATTGGTTTCCTTGCATGCTTCCAAATATTGGGAAATTGATCAAAGTTGTTACTCCAACAGATTTCTTGGGTTTGTGTTTATTTCAACCTTTTGCCTTATAACTTGTGCTTTGGAGATGAATGCTATCCTTTATATCAAAGATTCTTTTTTCACTTTTCATCTTGAGATTCCCAAAGCTGAGGGAATCTTAGGGCACTGCTCTGTAGTTGCATCGGCTATGTACCAATCTGGGGAAACACCTTCATACTTTAGTGGATCATACAGTGGGATGAGGTTTCTTGGTTGAGGTCCATAGGTTGATAATCTTGAGTGCATGGGAGACTGATTTTTCTATCAAAATGGGTTCTGCTGAACAACTTGTTGCCTCAGATGCATTTACATAGTGGTAATGTTTTGAAGGAGGTTGGGTGCATAAATGTTGCTTGAACTCATTGGCAATCTTGTCTTTTTGCTCACGTATATAGGCAGTGCTGCATATTGTGCCATGAATCCGTGGTTGTTGCTGTTGTTATAATCTGTACTATTGCTTGTTTTGAGGGTTAGCCCGGTATCAGTGTCCGAAATTCTTTTTCGTTGATAACTTTTTTTACATTAATAGATTATAAAAAAAATTAATGATATTCGTGCTGATATATCCTGTGTATTGTATATGTATGAACTAATTTTGTAGCTTTTCTATCCATTTAATTGTTTTTTGAATGAACTGGACTGTGCCAATTATATGCATGATAAATAGGATCATGAAACCTCTCACAATAAATTTGACTTTCAAGTTAGGCTATTTGATTGGTAGGCTGTGCTCTATGGTCAACACCAGATCAAGACCCCGCCCTTTCTCCAACCAAAGAAAATGATAAAGTTTGCTTTCCCCGAGCATTCAATTCAGTTTTCGCAGATGAGTTGTCGGGAATGTCTATCTCTATAACAGCTGATATGCGACATGCCTCGACCCCTCCCACATGACGGGCCTTGATGTCGATAAAGTCGAGCTGGTCATCGATCAGGGTAGAATCCGCTAGTGGGCAACTACCAACAAGGGACCGACCGGTCATGGGTGGAACATGGCCTGCTTGACCCGATGTCGATGGCATCTGGTCTTGGCCGGATTGGATTTCTTTATGACTGACATGGTCGGATGCTTTCTTCTCTCTTTCGGTCAGAGCATGGTCTTACCAGTCGGCTATGTAACGGGAGTGAGCCATACGGCGGTCAGCAGTTGCGCGTTTAAATGGTAAATGAAAACGCACCCATCTCAACAAATAGGTTGGAAAATTAGGATGAGATCTAAACTTGTCCACAATATCCTCATCCGTGGCATGCCCCTATATGATTCTTCGATTCGATTGCTTCATAAGGTCCAGGAAGGGGAACTATTCCTGTTTCAGTCAAAAAGACAAAGTAAGGGGTTGTCTCAGGGCAGGGAGCACACACGGTATCCTTTCCGGCGCTTTCCATCAAAACTGACAACCATCGTTGGTGTTAACTGTCGTGTGACAGCATGCCTAAGTTTGTTTATCTTTGCACTATGAGTTCTTAGTGTAACAACTAACAGAATCATGCATGTAAATAGTCATACACAGATCATTAAATGAAAGTGCATATAGTCCTTTATACGTAGAGATATTCAGACATTTTTTGGATCATCTTTTACTGCTTTTATCTGTTTCTTCCCTGAATGTGGTTTGTTGTTTTTGCTGTATGCAGAAAGTTTATATGTATTTCAGAGGGCAGAAATGAAGATGGTGCAGGGAGCAAACACGAAACCTCTAATTCATCATCCTATTGCTTGAGCTGTCTACACTCTATATACATGCTTGGCTATGTTTTCTGTATTTCTCTCCTTTTTTCCTTTTTTTTAAAGATTGTTGTTTGATGAAGAGGTACCAAGTTGTGGGAGAGTATCAAAATGATTCTAATTCTTCTGTTCATTTTCTGTGTCAATAAGGTCTCATCTGCCTCTTGCCTGAAGTTTGAAGTTTGGGTTATTAATTTGAAGATTAATGTTTCTGTTGCATTTTCCAAGATGGTTGTCCGGTGACCTGCGTGGTTGCTCCGGTTGCCATAAGGTTTCCATAAGTCTTTGGGTTGAGCTAAGATGCCATCAAGTATTGCTTTGTTTTGAGGCTTGTGGGGTGGGGTTTGGGGCACACCTGTGGCGGCCATATGGAATCAAGCGCGTCTCATTACTGGATTCCTGGGTCTCCTTTAAATATTTGTTGAAATCATCTTATCAGTCTGATGAGCTTTAATGACCTCAGCCAAGACATCGTGGCTTCTCATTCTTTAGTTAGCATCCAGTTGTTTTCATAAGTGAAAATAGCAAATCTAGTTATGCACCGTGTCTTGCCTCCGGAAGTTGACTATGACACCTGCAGAAAGGAAGTTTTCTTTAAAACTTCCAAAGCCTAGAACCAATACATTGTTGTATTATTTTGTTTTCTCTGTGAAAAAAATTATAATTATCAATAACACATACTGTGAACATAGTTGTGTGTAAAATAACTCAGGTAGTTGTCAAGAAAATGTTGGATGCTGTTAGTTCCTTTCTTCTGTTTTGGTGTGAGAGATGGAATAATCTTGCAGGTAACTACGGCAAGCTAGACAAAATGATATCTACCAAGTTTGTAAACAATCCTCCGGATACAGTTGCTCCGTCTTTGTATCTATCCACAAATAGATGGGTTGGATGACCACTTGGAACGGGATGTGCTGGTTGTACCTTGGAGCCTCAGTACAATCATGGCTTCTTCACATGTTGTTCGTAGGTATCATCTAAGACTATGGGGTTTGAGTCACGTTCATATGTTTCGAGGATTTTAACTGTAATATATGAGTGCTTTCTGAATATTATTTGTTGTGCGCACTTGAGATGTTTCTAAATGCTAACTAGATTTTGAATGGAAAGCTACTTGCCAGCACTTCTTAAAGATTTGCCAAGACCTAAAAATTTTAATAATAGCTGTATCAGTTCTTTGTAAATTAACAATACTATAATTCATGAACTACCTCCATATTTTCTCTAATTATCCACCTATGAACAAATTATGCAGAGAAGTCTTGGCTTCTTTTGGTAATATTCGGATGTGTGGTATGGTAGGTCTTAATTCATCAACGGATTTTCTTGCTATCGTCTAAGGTTTTGTGGATCATTATGATCTATGAGATGTTACAACTTTCTAAGATGTGCTCCCAAAATAGCAATAAAATTTATTAACTTTGAAGCAAGATAGTTTATGGCACATTAGCAATTGATCGAGCTGATTTTAAATGGTCAGCGCCAACGACCTTGCATCCATCATCATCATCTCCAATGTTTTAGCCCGGTTACAAGAGACAAAAGATGCAACATCACCTTCTCCTTTCTGGTAGTCAGGCTTTGCGTGCAAGATATCGAGTTAGGGTTTGGCCAGTCTGATTTTCTGCATGGCATTTAAGAGGTAAATAGATAATTTTGTTTAGTCTCAATTCTTGAGCTGCTAGAAGAACCGGAAGGAAACTAGGACTGTCATGCTCGCATATTCCCATAGATCAGAATATGCGACCATATAACAAAATATTTTAAGACTTATGAGGATTTGTGCAGGCATGTATTTAGTTCCACATCGATTATTCGCTGGATAGATCTTGGGTATTTATAAAGGATCAAAAAATCCAAATAATACCTTCTGACTAGTCTTTTTGAGTGAGATTCTGGGTTGTTACAAATGATATTAGAGCGAACCCAACCCATAATCTATGTGGACTAGAGGACACTGCACACGGATCTAGTGGGACTGACCACGAGCCAATCGTGGTGTTTGTGATTAAATTTGAATGGATTTGAATCATTAGCTCGACGAGAACGTCAGGGTTTGAATGGAAGGAGTATGTAAGGATATGTGCGGGCGTGTGTTTAGTTCCACATCGGTTATTTGCTGGATAGATCTTGAGTACTTATACAGAATTAAAAAATCTAAATAATATTTTCTAGCTAGACTTTTTGGATGAAGTACTGTGTTGTTACAAGGCTTCCCTTTGCAGCTCTTGATCTAAACCTCTATCCGTCACCTTGGTTCATGCACCCCATCCCTCAATAAATTCTCCACCCTTCATTCCCTCATCTCCAACCCTCCGTCCTTCTATCGCCAGGTGGCATGACCATATCTAAACCAATGAAATAACCACCACGCTTTCTACATGCATCCCAGCCCATCACACACCTCACCCAATCAACAGGAAAAATCACGCCATAATTTTATATTAAAAAAAATTTAAAAATCGCATTTTTATTGCACGATGAAAGCAAACTAAAAGACAAGCCGCCTCCCCAAGTCCCCTGGCCTCCAACCACATGTCCTCGCTCCTCCCACCTCAATAACCTCCCATTTTGTCTATATCAATGGGCATCACTCGACCAAAAAAATTTACAGGAAGGCAAAGAAAAATATAAAAAAATCTGAAGACATATTAATAACGGCTTCTTTAGAAAAGAGAAGGGTGCGAAAAATTCAATAAGAAACTCTCAGATACTCAAAAGGTTGAAATCATCAAAAAGAAACGAAGGCACACCACAGCCCCCTTCTCTCATCTTCATGTTTCCTCCTTCCTGCTAGACTTCCCTCTCCATCTCTTCTTACCTTCTCTTAAAGGAAAGAAGAACAACCCACATCACCTGCCACCCCACCCTTGAAAGAAGACACCAGATAGCCCAGTTAAGGATGGCAGTTTGCACAGTCTACACGACCCCTTCCCTTCACTCCCCATGCTCTGTCTCCAACCCAACAAAGACTTGCTTTGGATTCAACCAGAGGCAGCAGGTGATCTTCTACACCAGTGGGAGGGGAAGCAGCAGGAGGGGAGGAAAGAAATATTCGGAGACCTTCTATTGCTCCGCTGAGGCGAAGACAGTGGTGATTGGGCTGGCGGCGGACTCAGGGTGTGGGAAGAGCACCTTCATGAGGAGGCTGACCAGCGTTTTTGGAGGAGCAGCAGAGCCTCCCAAGGGAGGGAACCCAGACTCCAACACTTTGATCAGTGACACCACCACAGTGATTTGTTTGGATGACTTCCACTCCCTGGACAGGACGGGGAGGAAGGAGAAGGGAGTGACAGCTTTGGACCCGAGGGCGAACAACTTCGATCTCATGTATGAGCAGGTGAAGGCCCTCAAGGAAGGGGTGGCTGTGGAGAAGCCTATTTACAACCATGTTACTGGTCTGCTGGACCCCCCCGAGCTCATCCAGCCTCCCAGGATCCTGGTCATTGAAGGACTGCACCCAATGTGAGTTTACCCTGGGTTTCCTGTGACTCCTCTCCTCTTTTCTTTTCATCCTTGAAAAATGTGATTTCCTTTATTCTTTTCAAGGTTTTTTGCTCTTAGCTATCCCTATCTGTTTACTTTTATTGTTTTGTTGGTTGAAATTTGTGTAAGAGCTCTGGTTGGTGATTATTGGCAGCAAATTGCTTATAATCTAAAACTTGTTTTGAGCAATCTTACGATCTAGAAAATTGTGATATTCCATAATCTATTATTTATCTTTTCTTTTCCTTCATGCATGCATGCATGTGTACGAGTCTGTGACTGTAATTGATGAGAGTATAGTAGTCTGTATGCTACTTATGTTTATTTTAATTGATTTAACTAATTGTAGGATTATTTGCTATCTCATGATGTGAAGCTATTTTCTTGCAATTTATCTACTTGAACATGGTGAACATTTTATGCATATGCGTTTGATTTGTCTTATTCTGCTGTAGATGATTCGGACCGATAATCTATAGAATATCTGTTAGATATTTTTGATATTTGACTTGATGAGAATGTTTATAGTTCTACTATACTACATGTTTTGCCGATACCTAAGATATGTAACTCCATTATTGTTTGAGCCAGAGACAATTACGGCACCCTAATAAGCAATCAGCCTTTGTATGATGAGTGATTTGTGCTTATATGACACAGTTGCTCGCCACAAATGCATGCTCCCCAACAAGGACATGGCAGTGGTGTTCAATGAAAAGTTCATGGGAATATTAATTCACACTTCCATTTCATATTTATATTATCTCTAGTCTGAATATTTTTCATGCAACTTCACTTTGTAATTTAAAGTTAGCATAAGTATCTCTGTGAATGTCTCGCACCATCTTCACTGCTTTGATAATGCAGTTTCCATCTGATTCAGAGAAGTTTATGTATGTTTAAGGATCTCTGTAATGTTCACAAAAAGGTCTGATACTGCAGCAAGGTGGGAGAAGTTTTCGTAAAATCTTAAAGTTTCCTTTCTTATAACATTAACCATTCAAGTGGAATAACTTCTTCTTATCCAACATCTAAATTGGTAATTTGCGTACCTTTCATAAATTTTGACTAAATTCCCAGAGGTTTCCATCTATGGTTTATCATCTCCAGTCTGGGAAACTTTCTTGAAACATTTCTGTCATACTAACCAAAAGCATTTGTTTGATCTGTACTCTCTGTAATCAGATAAGCAATTTCTTCTTTTTTTTCTTCTAAACTTTGAGAAAAGCTTTCTGATTTTGGCAAGCAGATTCACGAAGTAGCTTGAAACCTGAGTATAATTTTTCTGTCTTCAGGTATGATCCTCGTGTGAGGGATCTCTTGGACTTCAGCATCTACTTGGACATCAGCAATGAGGTTAAGTTCGCATGGAAAATTCAGGTCGGTGACTGGAGCTCTTAACTGATTTCAATACGTATGGTAATATAGTTGGAATGTCCTCAAATCTCATCTAATTTCAAGAATTGCAGAGAGATATGGCCGAGCGTGGGCATAGTCTTGAAAGTATTAAAGCTAGCATTGAGGCTCGAAAACCAGACTTTGATGCTTACATTGGTAATTTTCATAGACAAAGCCCAATCTCTATTTCTTCAGTTTCTTGATGCCAAGTGCTTGCTTATTTTAGAGAAACTGAACTAGTCAACATGAATGATATATGATATGTACTGCAAAAAAAGGACCTCCTCAGCAACAAAGAGCTACCTTATGCTATTCATGTCACCTTGAAAGGCTAAAGAGGAGTAATCAAGACTGTAAATCTAGATGGCATATTGATATCTACTTTGTGATCGTGAGTTTTACTTCATAAAAAAAAACACTGCAATGAGTTTTGTATATCAACAGAAAAAGGTTAAAGGAAGATGATAATATGTTGCAGGTTTGATCACAAGATAATACATATAGATGTGTATCTTGTTTACATTTATGAACATATTTACTTTCTCTGCAAGGTCCTTAATTATGTCACTAAACATGACCCTTTTCAGACCCACAGAAGCAATATGCTGATGCTGTGATAGAAGTTTTGCCCACCCAATTGATTCCTGGTGATAATGAAGGGACAGTGTTGCGGGTTCGCTTGATCATGAAAGAAGGATTGAAGTATTTCAGTCCTGTTTACCTCTTTGATGAAGGCTCCACCATCTCTTGGATACCTTGTGGGAGGAAACTGACTTGTTCATATCCTGGAATCAAATTCTTCTATGGTCCAGACACCTACTTTTCCCATGAGGTAACTCTGAGGCCTGAGAGCAAGAGTTTCTTTCCCTTATTCTAATTTCGACATCATCATATAGATCTCTGGTTCATTTCAATTAACTTGCAAAGAAAGTCATGGAAGAATATGATTGGAGAATCAATCGAAATTCCTAGATTGGTTTTGAACCAAGTAAGATGACTTCTAACTCAGTTTGCAACCACTAATTCTGTACATATCATTTTTAGCACCTTAAAGTGACAAGAAAATATCCAATTTAATATTTAAAGCTGTTCATCATATAACTCTTAATGGGAAGGAAAAAAAAACATTCAAAAGATGATTCAAATAGTTAAAAGAAAAACAAAGAAGCCTTCCAAGTTTAGGGTCTGCATATTTGCACTAGAATTTGAGTCCTGAGGAGGTTTCCTGGCCATCAGAATCCAGAGAAGAATTGAGCCTGGATAGATATTTTAAAATGGATTATATCAAGCCCCCTCCATAAATTTATTGCAACATTTTTTGATAATATAATTGAAAGATCTTAAAGTTTGGGTAAGTAAAGATCTAATAACTGGCGAAAAGATTTCTATTATAAAGATTCTTAATGAAGCCATGTACTAATTTATAAACCGGGCTATATAGCAACTAGTTTATAAAACTCTAATGCATAACCAACTCACATGAATCAACGAGCATCTGGTAGGAAAGTTCGTGCAGTTGATTCAGTTCTTTTTGGATTTCATTTCCATAGGTTTCCATTTTAGAGATGGATGGGCAGTTTGATAGATTGGATGAGCTCATTTATGTGGAGAGCCATCTAAGCAACATCTCAACCAAGTTCTATGGGGAGGTGACACAGCAGATGTTGAAGCATGCCGACTTCCCGGGCAGCAATAACGGGACCGGTCTCTTCCAAACTATCATTGGTTTGAAAATAAGAGATCTATACGAACAGATCCTTGCACAGAAGGCAGCTGCTCCTGCGGAAGCAGCAAAAGTTTAGATGTCAAAAATCTTCTTCTCTCAAATGACAGCATCAGTATTTGTATCTCTTGTAATCTATATAGAATCTGTAATATAGGAGCAGGGAAGAAGAAATGTAGCAAATCCCCCACCAGATTGCAAGCAATGGGGCATCTAGATTTGAGTGAAATGTTTTCTTCCGCAATCAAATGCCCTTGTCAATAGAAGAAATATGTTTGTTTTCGCCTGGCCATGGTGATGGTCAATCTATAATTTGGACGTGTGATCTCTAAATCCTAAACCCTAAATCCTAAAAAGAGATCAGTGATGTTTATCGAGTATTTAACATATAAAATATTTGCACTTGCTGGTTTATTTAAAACGATATCTGTTCTTTCAACTAATTGTCAAAAATGATTTAGAAAATATTACGAGAAGATAGCCTTGAATCAGAGTAGCTGGGGAAAAGGAATTTATTGAGCTGGCCAAATTGGAACAAGCCTTGATGGTTATGGTTGTCTTCTTTTAAGTGTAGTGTAGTACTGTACATGTCAAAGCAATGTTAGGTGAAAGACCTTTCACGGCAAAGAAGCAACTTGGGTTCACGTCAAGAGTTAGTTTGCTCAGAGGCGACTGTTTTGATATTCGTGCACGATCGGCAATGGCAGGGCAAGGCGAGCGGGAGTGCTGCCGTTGGTGAAAGCCGGGGATTGCCGGCGCAGGGGGAGGAGATGGGTGGTCGGATGAAGCTAGAAAAATATGAGACACACATGATCTCGAAGGTGGAGGTGGAGAATCTCCGACGACACTTCATAGCAGTTCTTGAGCTGCTGGAGGAGCCGATCGAGGCGTCTCACAACCAGATGGTGGTTGTCCGAAACTTTAGTTGCCGGGTGCCGGTGGAATGGACAGCCGGAAACTTCGCTCTCTAAATACTGTGCATCTTTGCTTTGAGATGTACTGTAGTACGGTACATCTTAAAGCAATGTTAAGCGAAAGACCTTTGCACAAGAACTTTATTAGCAATTATAATTATACAGAGTTAATATATGCCTTCCACGTATTGTCTCTCTTCAAAAAACAAAAAAAAATTCATATCACGCAGATTAATCTGAAGAAAATCAGAAATAATATGATTTTGTGTGTACAATATCGTTCATGTAATCCTTCCACCCAAACACAGAAAACGACAGCTGAAAAAAGAAGGAATTCTTGAGGACAGAACTTTGCCTTAAAGGTAAACATTATTCTTCGGTCCCCGTTTCTGGCCAACTTTTTGTTCTTTCTGCAATCCTCTTTGTTCTCTTTTATCCACTTCGTTCTCCCATTAAATTCTTTTGTACCTGCCATCCCTGCAACACTGTCCACAATTAAGGCTGCTGCTGAGAAGCAGAGATCTTTCTTCTATGTGCGATTCAATTAGCTAACCAAACAAAAAACGAGGAAAAGCTTCTTTTCTGAGTACTGCCGAGTCTGCATGCTTTCGTCGCATATACTCGTATTTATGAATATCTTTGATTGGTATATAAGAAGGCATAACTTCTTACCGCCTTCTGGCCGGGTCATATCAACATAGCACAGACCAGGCTGCAAGGAGGCCTTCTGGGTTGGATGCAATGGGCACAACCCAAATCTATTTGACAGTTGAATCAGCACAAAGATTGAACCCGGCTAGAGGTTCAATCGAACTGAGTTAAGTCAAGTAGCTAGAGGCTCGAACTCCACTCGATTCAAATATTCGGGCTCAAAGCTTGACTCGAGATCGATCGTATCTTAATATCCAAACTCGAGCTCAATTCGATAAAAAAAAAAAAAAAAGACAATACCCAACATCGACTCGACTCGAATATCAACCGAATCATACTCAAACTCGAGTTCAAGCTCAAATTCGAGCCTGGTTTATGATTACAAAATATGGTTAAAACAAAATATAATATTATATTATATTTTAAAATATTAAATTAATAATATATTGTAAATAAAATAAAATATTATTAAAAAAATATATATTTGACTAGGCTTGTGAGCCTTCGAGTCGAGTATTTTGCTAATCAAGCTCGATAACAGTCGAGTCGAGCTCGAGCAGCTCACAAGTTGCTCATCTCATTTGCACCCCTAACCCAAAACTAATCCAATTCCAATCAGGTTGGATTAGATCAGATATAATAACAATTTTATCAATCAATCACTTTTTCACATCAAATTAATTCACCAATAATCCCAAAACAAAACAAAAAAAAAAAACATGATAAATATACATAAATTGATTAGGTAATAATATTATAACATATTATGCAATGCAATATATAGACATTATCAAAAACATATTCTACATAAGGTTTGATTGATAACCATAAATAGTTATAGTTAATAGCACGAAATATTGCCTAACTATATCACAAAATTATTAGGATCAGCTCGATTAGGAATTTAGTGGTCCAAATCCATTCTGTATTCAGGAAGGCATATTAGCCTAATCCAAGTAGCTTTGGGTCATGCTCGACCAGATTAATTTCGGTAGCTTCCAAATCCGACTGGATCAATCCAATCCACTTGCAGTCCTAGCATTGACTACAAAGTAATACATTGGCATGCGTCCCCATTGATACAGTAACTGAGCTTTTCTTACTACTGTAGGTTTCAATGTTCTCTCTCTCTATTTTTAATTTATTTTTACTTTTCTTGAAATACTTGGGGTTTGAGTGCAGGCAAACTTGTGACAAAAAAATGAAGCAAGATCATATTTTGATTACAGAGATAATGAAGGATGCCCCCGATGCAGCGTCCTTTTTAACCGTATGATCGATGGACAAAAGCTTTCGACATAAGATAAAAAGATGGTCGGTCCACTACAATCAGATAATCCTAGAAAAATCATGCATGTTCCTCGGATTTAAATGAGCTAGTTTGTCCCCCCTCCATTCTTAATCACATCTTAAACACGAATATAGGTCTTTGTTTTTTCATTGTTATGTTGAACTGTATGTTTTTTCTGCATATACACAGCTCAAGCTAAAAACTTATTAGGGTTTCTTATTTTCCTTCGGTTACCTTCTCTCCTAACAGGGGTTATCATTGCCACATTATAAACTAAACTTCGTGTATTATGCCAATGATAAACACATTACCGAAGTCTCTTGCACAAGAAATCACAAAATTATTCCCTGAAAAATGTTCGCATTATATACCTCCAAACATCATGGAAAACCCTTCCTATACCGCAAAACATAAATTAATCAATTATTTTCATCTGTACAGATTTACTAGTAAAAGAAACTATGTAGATCAAGAACGAAATCTTTTAAGTTAGGTCTATAAGTGTGCAGGAGAAATCTGTTTAATTTGGAATGAACTGTTACATGTGTAAACTCTGGTATTCATTTGATATGGAACACCATAACAGCTATGGCATACTCAAGATGCACGAAGCATTAAGAATAAGCATTTCAAAAATCAAAAAGTTCTCCAAGATTTGTTTTCATCTCTGATAATTTAATCCAACATGCTTGTGATTGACTGAGATGATGTAACTATTTGTCCCCGAGTCCTGAAGTTGCTTCAGTATTCTATGACATGGCATGCACATGATATGAGCTTCACAGGAGATGAACAATATCACATCTAAATTTGGTCAGTCTCAGCATCCATGAAATCACTATCACGCAACAGAAAAGATCCATAATTGAATACGCTACCACTGTGCTCTTAAGGTCGTGTTATTTCAAACAGCTATACCATGTTACAAGAGATTTTTATCGGTTCTTGGCAATTCAAGGAATCTAGATCTACAGCTAAAGTTTCGCAAGAAAAAGACAAATAAACAGTACAGATCTTAGCTTATCTAGAAAAGAGCAGATCAATGAGACAAGCGACTGAAAATATAAAAGAGACCCAAATATAAAGAATATATTCATGTCAAAGTAACTCACGCCCGATAATTCTCATGACAAATACATCAGAAATTCTGAAACACTTTTGGAAGAATTCGCTAAAGGATTTTGCCAATATTCGACACATATTTCTCCCTCCAACTCCAAATTATCCTGTATATGATTATCTAAAAAGGCTTTAACAGTCCATATGAACTCATCAAACTGCAAAAAGTGACCCTCTCTGGATGGCATTTGCATATGAACCCATCATGACATACATAATTCAGATATATATTTACGTTCATGGATATATCTTAATATGCCTGTCTAACCAGAAATGCATATAATACAAGAAAGCATAAGGCTCCATGCATTCACTAAGCATAGCATAATGATGCTCATATAGGCACGATTAGAAAAAAAGTCATCTGCATGAAAGGCTCAAAGTTGCCTATGGTACATTAAAATGTTCGGCCAGAACTAGGGAGTTGTTTCGATCTAGATTGCATATCATCCTCCACATATTTTCCCACAAGTACTTCAAATATGAAAAGAAAATCACGTTCAAAGGCAAAACATAAAGAGGCTAGAAAGAGGATGTTGGTTTTGCTACCCCTTTGTCGCTACTTGATTGTGACAAACTTATTAGTGCCATGTCTTGCCCAGTGATCCTTCAAATCAACTGCATAAGAAAGATCATGGCCTTCAGCAGCAAGTCTGTGTAGAAGCTTTCTGTATGCACCAATGCTCATTTTCCTTCCTGCGAGGCGTGCACCAGGCCTGGAAGGACTCATCGGAAGAGGATATTCTGATATGCTCATGGTACAGCAGGATGATTGCCACCCACCAGCTCCCCATCTATAACACTGGTGAGGCACACCAGTGCATGAGCATACAGGCACTGGAACATTCGAAAAATCTACCATTGTTCCATCTACAATAATATCTTGAGTCTTCTTCTCACGTTTCCCCTTGGACGTGGAATTTCCTTTCTTCTCTGCTGGTACCGATGGCTGTTTCTTTGGTTCCTTTTGCCTCAAAAGTTTAGTGGCAGTGTGATTATTTTTCCTAGTGGAAGGATGCTTTTTTCTGACTTTCAGTGGCTTAGCTTCAAGCACACCTTCTTGCATTGCACCTTCTGCAGCAACTGGCACGCCTTGCGCATCGATCATTTCTGAATTAACTGGAGTTGCATGAGAAGAATTCATATTTTTTGTCTGAGACAGGAAACTTCTCTGTGGAATCCAGGAAAAGTCCATTGCTCCAGAATTGCATTCACCAGCTATGGAATCTCTGTTAATGTAAGAGCTCATTCTCAGAGAAGTCTCTTGGTGTCCTGAAACAATGCTGTTTGGAACTGAAAGACCAGAAACTGGCTTTAAAACTGACTCTGCATGTCCCGTATGATTGGAGAACTCCCAAATTCTTGTACCCAATCTTCCCCTTCCATCCATGCAAACCCAATGAAGCACTCTAATGTTAAAACTGAATACCCTCTTCAGTCCATGAATGAAACTAAACTTGCACTCTGTAATTATATCTATCTGTCTGCTTAAAACCAACTAATTGACAGAAAATCAGCAAAATCCAGCTACTGAAATTAAAGGAGCACAGACTTGATTTACCCACCAATTACTGCAAAAGGGAATCCTCGTGAAACCAATAATAGACACAAAACTCCACCCAAAAACTGAAATTTACCAAACCCAATATCAGTCTCATTAATAATCTCAATTTTTTGGACATGACCATTAAAATATATGTTCGCATGCAGGACATATGCACAACCTGACTGCACAGCAATCAGAACAACATCGAATTTAGAATCACTGCTGTAAGAAACTTAAAAACCCTTGGCTCCATGATATCCTATTTTCTGGCCTTATTGGATGTATTCATACTGGACATGCATGATCCACCTTATCCAAAAAAAAAAAAAAAAACCTCCGAAGATCTGAAGACAAGTTATTTAGATCTTGTCAATGGACTTAGGAAGATGGATCTATAAAATCCTAATAATAATTAAAAGAAATCCATTTACAATACAACCGCCAACGGTTTAAGGGATGCAATATATGGCAAAGACGAAAGTCTGCCTTGAGGAGAAAACCCCTGCCCCTCTCCCACACATGATGAATCAGCTAGGACATGGGTATCGATTCAAAATGTCGATCAATCCAATAAAATATTAATAAAACATAGAATAAGGAACACATCATTATAAAAACTGAATCTTTTAAGAAGCTCAACAGGAAGCAGCAGCACAAATGGAATATAGAAATTTTGAACTGGAGCACCAAGTAAAAGAGAAATTAATGCATAAAAAAGGGAAAGGACTGACTTCAATTACTTCCTACATATATCTTCTTTTCTTTTTTGTAAAAAAAAAAAAAAGCTCAGAACCATGAAACTAGAGGAACAAATATCTTTGGGGGAACACTTATTTCACTTGGCAAAACCGGCTGGCTACAGAAAATCACAGAAGTCATGAGCAGACAGACACTGGAGCCCATCACAAAACCACTCCAATACTTTATAATATCCCCACAAAATTTTGAACACCAATCTTTCTAAGCAGCATAGAGTGAACAAAAACAAGCAGTCAAGAAATACAAGAAAAAGCTACTCAAAAATATGAAGATCATCTTTCTAAATGGAGAAAGTGGGGGTGGGGGGTGAGAGAAATCTTACAGACTAAGCCTTCAAAGAAGCAACCTTCCATGGACCCTCTCTTCTTGTTCTACATTTTTTTTTTCCTCTTTGTATTTAGTTCCCTTTCTGATAATAAAAGCAATAGGTGGAGTGGTTGAGAAAGGTGAGGAAAGGGAGATGGGTCCTTCCCTCTTCTTTTAATGGGCGCTGCTGCACCAATACCATGAAAAAACAAACAGTTGAGTTGACGGGGTGACCTCTCCTTGGATTTCTTTCGGTTGATTGAAGGTTCCAACTATGCCCTTATTCTCTCATCAAAATTATCTTGCATGCCTTGCAAACTCACATAGCTTGAACCATACCATGTTTAAGTTGCTAAGTTCTCAGCATGTATAGTGCATGTAATTTAAGGGAAAGGAATATCTGGCGGATGAATGAGATTGTCTCAAATGATCTAATGTCAAGGATTTTGTGTTTGTGATGTATTAACTAAATCGAATTATTTATATTTACAATTTTTTTGATTAATAAATGACCAAAACCAGCCGCTTTTAACTTGTAATATCGTTGGGTGCCTCCACCGATTCAGCAATTTCTAGTCCTCATCTATCAGGTGTTTCATCCATTTTAGGTTCCATAAATTTTATAATAACTATCTTCAACATGCGTGGACCTGGAATGACTATGCATAGATCACCCCTTTTTGTGTGGTCGGATTTCCGAATACAAGATCTACTCAAAAAAATTTGGAGAATCGCATATGTAATTAGGGATGGCAATCGGATAGGATCGGATCAGATACGAGTCAGATTATATGTGAATTGGGTTAGAAATTCATCAACCCAAATCTGATATGTTTATTAAATAGGCCAAATTTTCAAATCTGAATTCGACTTATTTATTAAACAGATAATCCGATCCGATCCATATAATACATTTATTAAATAAGTTAAATAGTTTTTTAATAAATTAAATGGATTTAAACAGGTTAAACAGGTTAAGCGAGTCGAGTTAAACAGATCAGAAATAGGTTAAACAAGTTTCAAATAGATTAAACAGGTCAGGTCATCATCCGACCTAATTATTAAACAGATCAAAATAGATTAAATGGGTTAAAGATTTAAATTAGAACTCAGCTCATTTAATAAACAGATTTATGACTCATTTATGATCCAAATCTGTTCATATCAAACCTAAATTTACTTGAAGCGAATCGTTCGCGAGTCGGATTGACGGATCGGATCATAAATTGCCACTTTTATCTCTAATTTATATTTTTATCTTTTTATTGACCTAACCTACAAAGGAAGCGCACGGCGAGAATAAAGCGGGTGAAAACAGAAGAGTTATAGAAACTGGAATAATAAAAAAAAAAAAAGACTACATTCCTCTAAAATTGTGAAGCTGAATTAGTGCCTTAAAGTGGGAGTACAAAATTATAATTAAAATACTATAAGAGGAACCTTTTAAAAATCATTTTTAGACCAATAGGGAGGATTCTCACATCATAGGTAATTGGTGAGAACAGTCACGCACAAGTGCCCCCTTTATCTGTGATGGATCCAATCCAACATCAACTGGGTGGTTGTTTTAGAAGAAGTATGAATAGATTGGTATTTTAGTCATTTGAAAAGTATATACTGTGGTTCAAGACCATGGTGCGCCCCGAAGCTCGATGTGAAAGCGTGCACCTCGTAGGACTGAAGACCGGCTCGATGCTTCGTTTCTGGTTTGGCGAACGTACTGCAACGGCATTAACATTGGATTGGGGAAACGGATACCTGGACCGAAGAGAATGACCCGGGAAACGAGTTGAAGTTTTAGAGAATATGAGAGAAAAAATTAATGGAAACGGCATTTAAATTTGTTGTGCCCCCTACCAAATGCTTTCTTTTTCTTCTCTCTACGTAAGAGTTTTGAAAATCATGAATCCATTACAAACGCATGACAAAAGAATCTCTCTTACCTTGCTTTTCTAGTAGCTTTTCCTTGTTGGTCTTTGCCGGACTTAACTTTATTTTCAAAGTGGACTAGAATTTATTTGGCTGAAGTTATCTATATTTGAGTTGATCTCAACTCAGATCCAATCAAATCAACATTAAATAATAGAGATCTTATACTGATAATCCGAACTATTAGATATGATCCATACTATATAAATTGCTTGCACGCCAAAAATCATATAATTTAAAGGTTCTTATTTTATGCATCAAACGAACAAAAAACTTACATAATTTCATGCTATTTGGATTGTTCAATTTTTTAACACTTTGATGCAGAAGCTAAGAATCATTAGATCATATAATTTTTAGTGTCTAAATAATTTAGAAATAGTAGATTACATCCAAAAGCTCAAATTATCGATGCGAAACTCCTATTATCTAATATAGACTTGGCCGGATTTAAGTAAAGATCAATACAAGTGTACCCAAATCTAACTCTCCTTTTCAAAATATGCACCTAGTTTGACTTGGCTGGACTAATAATCCCATAAGCATTAACTTTTTGGAACTTCGAAAGAATGATAACCCGAACCTATCATTTATGCTGCAGTTTTTTCCTCTTCATATTGGGGTGGGGTTAGAACCCTGCCCGCCATGAACAACTGAGGATTACAAAGATTACAAAGACTAAGGAGTTCAGCAACAACTGAGACTTCATAAATGAAGAAGTCCGTGCATTTGGTTTGAGAGCAAAAGAAAAAATAAAAATTGCAAGATTTCTGTCTATAGAAGTAGTTCTTCCAATTTTCATTTATTTTTACTTTTAAATACTAAAAGAAAGATATTTTTTAGAATAACTCTTGAATAATGATTTTTTTTTTACGTTATTATCTTATGGAAGGAATTTTCCATATATTCTTTCCATTGGCTCATGAGGTTATTGCGGGCTTATATTGTTTATATTACGACTGAAGAGTCTTGCGCGTCCGACTCTAGTCATACACATACATCGAGTAAACTAGACCTGTCACGATCAAGGTTGAACTGGGCTTTGTCCCTTGGCTTGGATTTTGCATCTGGTTCTGCCTAAACAATCCTTTTTTTCTGTGAGACAAACTATTGTTTTAACGTGTCTCCAGTAACCCCTTGTTCTTAAAATATTTGGATTATGCCTCTTATCGGATTGAATTTAGTCATGCTGCTCGCAAGTTCAGTAGCCGTTAGGAGCTCTTAAACAATATGGTGCAAATTTGTACATGATTCCAACTTAAGTTAGCAGCCAAGGGCAATCTATTGTTTACTAGCAATGAACGCAACATACCATCTCATAATCAAGGAAGTGCGAAAAAAAGATCATAATTATCGATTTTTAATTACATATCGAGAATAATATATTGTACATATTCAGAATGATGTATCTGGTGCCAAAATTTATAAAATAACAGGCCGATCATGCGTCTCCCATTATTTCACCCACCATGATCATGATTGCCTCGCTAATAAATCTCAAATATACATTTTAATCTAACTCTGATCTGCTGCTGATATGATAATAAACTTTACCCCTAGCGCAAGAGAAGATACTTTATCATCATGAAATTGGATGGTTAACAAACTCAAAACTGAAACATCAATAGAAAGTCTCAAGGTTCATAAATATGTATTTCAATTTTCTTAACGGAGCAGATGATAACTTCTTAAAACTAAAATGAATTTAAATATTCTAGTACATATCATACCTCTCACATGCGCCAGAAGCTGCCAATACCAGAAAGATCCATTTATCAACAAATTACACCTTAGTTTGTAACTAAGGTAGTCTTAATCAGATGAACATCGTGGGACTGATGATAGAACAAGTATTACTAATGAAAATCTATATCAAAAGGACGACGCTTGCAGCACCTTTAGTCAATTATCATTTGATACATTCTGATCACAAACTGCTCTACTGCTTTAACAGTGGTCGCTCACTCAGGGGAAGAAAGATGGAGGCCGTAGCAACAGCAACTGCTGCTGTATTGTAGGCTCTGCAGTCTTCGAACGATACAAAAAAAATCAACACGACATAATCACACAGGAGGATAAGACAGCATAAAGAACAGCGATTATAATATCCATATCTCAGTCATTTTTATAACCATCCATCTAATTTTGGTATCAGAGATCCTCATGATGCTATTGGTTCCTGCAGAAGATTGGCACCCAAATCTTTGCTTGACTGCCTCCTCAATCTCTCCTGAATTCGGTCTTTAATCGCAGTTTCCTGTCAGCAAAGCATCACCAACAATTGAGTGCAAGCCGGATGTCAATAGTAGTTATAACAGAAGCAGAAAGTTTTCTGACAGCTCACCATGATATGAAATCCTTCCTCAAACTTCTCAAGAAATCCCGCAATCCAGCGATCTGCATTCTCCATCCACTCCTCGTGATTGATCCCAGCAGTCTTTGCTGCTGTTTGCAACTGCAAACACAATGAAGAGATGTTACAATTTCAACATAAAGTAACCATCTATTAATTGGACAAATAAATAGTAGTCAATAATACCAGACAGGAATATTCTCAAAAAAATTATAGTATACAGGAATACAGGAAGGGAAAGTAGTCAGTTCCCACTATCAACCATGAAAGGCCATAGCTCTTGTTCCAAAAACTAAGATGCCTCTGTTGAAGTTGGCAAGGACCATTTGCAATGACAAATCAAAATACTTGATTGTCACACCTTGCCAGATTTTTATATTACAATAAATACATAACGATAAAAACATCTAGCTTCGCACTGAGAAAATGATATCTTGACTTCCATTAATATAATTAACATCCACTTCTGTCCACATATATGCATAGCAGGTCTATCACAAGAACTGCTACAGCCAGCCATATAATACCCTGGAACAGGGATTCATCACTCCCTCAGCTCTACCATGAACTTAGCAAAGCCCTTACTTTTTGCACCGCCTCCACTTCTATTTTTTCTCATCACGCCTCAAGATTAAGTGCAGGTCAAATCCAAGATCTAAGTCCAACAAACCAGCCATAGAAAACCCTACAATCAGATCCCTTTTCATCAATCCCGACCACTCAGTATCTCTAAACCTATGATGCACCCCCCTTCCCCATCTTGCATGCTCTCCCATTGCTTTAAAGCATTTTATCAAATTTGCAACCAGATCAGAATATAGTTACTTCAGAGAACTTGTGTGAATAGTCCTTAGTTCGCCCCTTTTACATGCGCAAAAATAGTGCATGCCATCCTCATCGTTAATATCGTAAATTCCTCAAGTTTCTAAAAGAGCTTTTCTACATCTACTTGATCCATGTTCTCCAGATCTGTCCAGCTGTAAACAGCAGGACAGCAATCTCAGCCTAAATGCCCTAACTTCCCAATTGTTGTGGTGTCTGGATCGCCTCAATATTGAAACTTTATGCCTCTAGCCCATGTAATTGATCAAAAGTTGAATACTTCTATTTTTTTGGTTGACTTTGAAATTAGAGTTCAGCTTTACTCAAAAGAAAATTTGAATTCAGCTCAACTTCAGAAAGTATATCATCCAAATAATCAGACAGCCTATACACGTGTTTTCAGGACAACTCAAAAGGAGAAACAAGTATTAGACTCAATATGACCAAGTTATTAAGCATCTAACATTCCAACTTTCCAAGGAGAATTGGCAGGTACATGGCAATTATAGGTTCTTTTCACTAGAAGCATGCATAAATCCAACATAATGCAGCATAACATACTTAGCTACAATGCAATAATATTTGAATAACGATATTCCTTTGGTCATTAATAACATTTGGTACCATAACTTCTGATCTACCATCGTAATGCAGGGTCGATCCATACATGCACATTGCTGAATAGTCAAAGGGATGGCTTATTCTCAGTGATAATTTGACTGTTTGATAAATTGGATAATAAGGTGACAATTTAAGGCATTTCATAAGCAAGAAGGTGAAACGCCTCTAGTTACCTTAAGCTATCTTATTCATGAAAATCTATTAGGTAAAGGGATAGTTTTCGTTGTTTTGTGTCAATTTGATGCCATGGGATACAAGGCCATCCTGTTTTTTATACAGTTGCCCATCATCGGCATTGCAGTTGTCAAATAATTATATGAAGCCACCAATGAAGCATCAACTTAGTTGTTACATAGTAAATGACCTCAAGCTCGTGATGCTATCTATCAGGCACATGCACAGAAGTTGTTGTGTTAGTCATGGAACTGCCATCCAGGTTGCTCACTGGATCGTGCGTGTGTGTGGTGCTATGCCCAAGTGTTACTGTTCCTTCAGTTGACTCCATGCAGAAGCACACAAGATGGCCATAAAAGAAAAACATGAACAACAAATCTAAGATATCTATATAAAACTCTAGGTTTCAAGGTTTGTTGTACTGGTCGGTACCGTACTAACACTCAGCATGGCTCGCCGTCTCATACCGTACCACATACCGACATTGTAATAGAATGGTATTACAATTAACGAGATGGCGAACTTTACTAGGTGCACATCTAGAGGATAGCATTTTCCTTCATTTCTCATTCCTACATCTGGAGAACATTCTCTTTGTTCATCCTGTATGATTCATTCAGTCACCATGAACTAGCAAAAAAAGCTGAATACAAGCTTAGCAATCCAAACCTTCTAGCTTACCTTTTCTTGCTGTGCCTTTACTTTCTCACGCAATTTAGAAAATTCCATGTTCACTCTCAGTTGCTTTTCCTGATAGCAATAAAATCAGAAGACACCAATCAATACTTAGAATGGCACACAAGTCAAAAATGCATAAAGATCAGTGACAGTGTTAGGCAAGAATATCCATATTTCTTGATAAAAACTGAAGAGTAAGCTCTGAGCATATTATCATGCCTTCACATAGCTCACACCAAGGTCCTTCCTTGTATAACCTCGTGCTAAATTTCTCTTCACATATTCATTGTAATCCTTCAGAATCCTCATTATGATATCTGATGTAGATATGCCATCTGTGCGCTTTGTTTCCTTAAATTTTCCAACAGATTTGACCTAGAGCAAAAGAATAGCCTAGTCAACTATTAACTAATCAATAAATGGGAATAAACAACTAAATCAGTAGAGTGGTCCATCATCACAATGCCATTCAGAGAACTAACATATTCATAAACATCTTTGCCAGCTCCACTTGCATCTGCATATCTACAAAGGATAACAAAAATATGAAAATAAGTTACAGTACCAATATGGGCACATAACAGCAAGAATCAAGTTTGCAATCTACATGGACATAATCATGCAATCTAACAGCTACAAATTTCAATTAAGAACTGGAATCAGCAGCTCATGTAGAGAAGTCTCTCTCTCTCTCTCTCTCTCTCTCTCCCCCTCTGATGCAAGACGGAGGTAGGGAAGGAGAGGCAGAGGGGAAGAGGAGAAGAGAGAAGAGGAAGAAGAGAGAAGATTAATGTTCATTCATCGTTCATTAATTCTAAACAAATGTATGCCTCATACATATACAGGGCCACAAAATAACAAATAGGTCCCTACGAAGAAAACAATTCGAAAAAGGTCCTCAAATGACAATATGCAAATTAATCCTACCCACATAAAATAAAAAATAACATAAATCAATCCAGCCACAATGAAAGTGGCTGGACCGTCCTCCTGCGACGACCGTGATCCCGCAAAATAATCAGTCCAATACTCGTGTCCGCACCACCCTCTCTCTCCCTCTCTCTCTCTCTCTCTATATATATATATATATCAATCTCTCCCACTTGCACGCGCACACAAAAAAAACACATTAATTGTAAGGATATTGTGGACCAAAAACATTAGACTTGTATAATCATGATGGAATTAAGGATATCACCACTTCATGAGGTGATCCATTTATCTTGATCCATCTTCTGCAGGCTTGCTTTTCCTTATGTTTACCTATAACTAGTATGTAGATTATCTGTTAAAGAATTTCACTACTAAAGGATAAGCATGAAGCAGAAGCCCTCTGTACAAGTAGAAATTTTCCAAAAATGTTATCAAACATGGATATACGTATGCTGATCAATCTTACGGGAGGGCATCGTGAGCCACAAAATCAATCTTGTGTTTGTCAAGGAACTCCTGCGTGATGACCCACGGAGCATCAGGAATAACCTCATCAACCCACCTATGATGAAAAGTAGAACAGATTATTAGCTTGCATACAATTGACAAGCAGAAGAGACTCCAGCTTTCTTGTGACACATAATAAATTCCAAAATTACAGGGATAAAGAAAGCACAGCTAAACTACAAACAAAAGACACACCAAATCCGTTAGCACCACATATGTTCACACAAGCAAGCAAATCGATTGAATCCAGAAATGATAGAACAATTACACGAACACAAGACAACCATGTGCCAAGAAGGAACTGTCATGATTAAAACAGAAAAATGCAAATAGTGTATAAAAATGAGGAAAGCATATTGAAGAAAATTAATGACATCTCATCATAAATCAAAACAAATTTAATAACCGCTCAGTTGAAGCACCCACAGACTGGTATATCAGAATCACTGTGACCGTAACCATTGGTTTAGAAGGCATAAGTTTAGGCAACATAATGTAACTGAAACTCTAAGAAATGTTAAAAGTACAAACCCTGATCAACCCATGCATTCTTTTAATTTGTGCTTTATTTTCAATAAGTCAAATGATTACATATCATGCACTGTTCTATTTAACATACTCCTTCTGTTTATAGTTATTATTCCTCAACTAAATTACAAGTTATTTGAGTGCCTAGGTAACATTGCTTGTCCAACTTCCTTTCCCAAAATTGTCCGCTTAGTTCTACATCAATCAAAAAAAAAAATTAAAAAATTAAAAATAATCACAACAATTACACCATATACAATAACAAACAAACTTTAGATTCACAATTTAGTTAGCTGTCATAAATTAAATTGTTGCCACCAAAAATAACATTGCCATACCACTAGATTGATGTAGCTTCTAGGGATGACTGGATGAGTGACAACGAAAGCAATAAAATGATGGACAACATTTGAGGCACCTAATCATTTTATTTCTTTCTAAAAAATTATCCTTTGGAAGCAAGATGGATGGAACACTACATACTTGCAATGGCGGAGTGATTCATAGCGCTCAGATTCAGTCATGACAGTTTTTCCCTTGTATCTGCGGGTGATTTCATCATTGCAGCACCCAATAAGTAAATAGGTGTTGGGGAATCTGAAAGGCAAAGAAAACTTGGTCACTTTGCATAATCCTCAGAAAAGAATAGTTATCTAGTACAGAAGTAAGCAATAAGATCTTAAATAAAGATAAAGCATATGCATACATCTTATACAGGGTGGAAATATTACTGACTATCTCATAAATTAATCAAACCTAACATCTTGTTTCCAGATCTCATATGTCATATAACTAACTATCAAGTCAAACTGTAAAGGTCAAAGTCAACACCTGTACCTAACATCTGAATCACCGGTCCTCAAGAAAACATACCATGACCAAGTTTTCTACCATGTAAAGTAATTAATTCATCAGGTAGAAAAAAGAGAACTCAAGATGTCCTTATTCTATATATATTTCTATTATACTTCAGATTAAGCACAACCAGCATAGAGGTGCGCATGCACGCGCGCGCACAGAGACAGACAGACACAACAATTGCAGTTACCCTCCACCAACTATTACAACACACTATTACACCATAGCCGTATCAAACTGACCGAGTGCAACTGCAAAACTTTATCCAGAAATTCCCAAAAAACTCTGAATGTTCTACATCCTGGAATCTGATTGACTTGACCGATAAGAGAAAAAGAATATGCCAATTCAATTTGTCAAATTATTGGTTTTGATCCCTAACTATACTATTATTTTCAATGCTTTGAGATCTTGTGACTAACCCCGTTTTTCTCCTTTTTGGTGACTCGCCACCAAAAGGCCAAAAATTTCAACAATAGACCAAGCACGCCTGCGCATGCCCATTCAAACACGTATATACCGTAACCATGTACTGTGCAATCTAGACATATTTAGCTACAGCTATACACTATTGTCATATCTCATGATTGAAAAACCAATTTTATTTTAGAACAACTTTTCTAGAAAAAAACGAAAAGAAAAAGAAGGGAAAAGTTTCATACTTACCCTCAATGCATCCATGTCAAGTTGTCAACACAATTGATCTATAATATTGTGCAAACGATAATTTCATGGATTCAGCAATCATTAACCAAATCACCCCCTATAAATCACCAGATACTAAAGAAAAGATTTTTTTTTAAAAAAAAGAGAGATGAATTGAAGGGTGAAATCTCACAATTTTTTGGCCTGTTCTAGGGCTCGAGCGTGGCCAAAGTGGAAGAGATCGTAGATTCCATCGGCGTATACGCGTACAGGCCTGTCCTCCGGAACTTCCTCCTCGGGCTCCGCCGCCAGCGCTGGTGAAGAAACCTTCTCGTTGTGGGATTTTGGCGCCTCCTGAGACTCCTCGGTGGCCTCCGGCGGCACGCCGGTGGCATCGAAGCCGTCCTCCTTGGCGTTTCCGCCCTGCCGCTTCCGAGGCACGCGCGCCATTGGATGATCGGATCCCGCCGCTCGATCTGGTGGTCTCCGAGCTCGGATCGCAAGGGTGCTGCTGGTTTTCTTCGTGGATGAGAGCGGCTTCCGAATATTTGGGGGGAGAGAGAGAGAGAAAGAGAGAGAGAGGGAGGGAGGGGAGGAGAGCGAAGAACCGGGGGAGAGAATACGAGGGAGAGCCGCTTAAAAGGCGTTTACAGAGAGAGAAGGGTATTTTACCAAAAAAAGAGAGAGAAGGGTATGGATTGGTGGGCGAAAACCCCGATCTATATTTGTAATGGGAAAAAAAAGATTCTCCCAGGGTTATTTTGGATATGAAATTACCGTTTTAGCCTTCTTTCGTGGAATTTCTGACTTCCGCGTATCATATTCTTTTTAAGGAAGAAAAAATTAACCAAAATGCATCCAAATAGCCATATTCCTATTGAAAGTTTGAGATTTGCTAATAGATCTTAAATAATTTTAATTTAGATAGTTATATATAAATATTTATTATTTTTTACAACTAAATAATTTTTACTTTTTCTTTGTTTATAAAAATTGAAAAGAATTTATATTATATGCATTGTGCAACACAAAATTACAAAAATTACGTCTCATACAACATAGTATTTTTTCAGAACTTTCAGTTATAGGCATGACATTTTATTGGCATAACATCATGAAATCCAAACACCCAATCTAAAATCACAAATAGCTCCAAAAATCTCCGAGTCATGTAACATAAATATTATATTATTAGTTTCTCTCAAAAAAAATATATAACTAAAAATTTCTTGATGCGTTGCACTTGTTATAAGTTGAAAAATCCTAAAAAAGGCGTTGATTACTTGAATTAAGCCTCAATCAAAATAATAATATATAAAGTTAGTGACATTTTATTAACTGTTATTGATTTTTTTGATCAAATGATTTTCAAGCACATATTACTATTTTATAAAATAATCTGAGATATTCAAAAAAGTGTATAACTTATTATTATAATTTTTGTTAAATGTATCTAAAATGATCATGAGACTGTTAATTCATTATTGCTTGTGGTTGTAGGCAGACTTTCTAAGCTTGATCTCCTTTTCTTTATTATTGCTAATTCATTTTATATATATATATATATATATATATATATATATATATATATATGTGTGTGTGTGTGTGTGCACACACACACACTATGACCACTTGTTAAACATGGGTGTTTCCGTAAATTTGTATATATATATGTATGTATATGTAGATATGTACTATGACCACTCGTTAAACATGGGTGTTTCGGTAAATTTATAGGTGTACAAGGAATATCTCGCAATTAGGGTACCAAAATGTTTCTCTCTCTTTAATTCTTAAAAGAATTGCTTGGAGATAAAAAAAAAGGTGCGCCGCTGGGCCGGACTCAACGGGAAACTCACAGGGAGATGACACGTCACTCCCGCGTTGAGGCCCATGGCGTCTGCCGACACCGTCTAATTAACGATTTGAATTTTGGGAAAAACCCTACCTCAAGAAAGTTCAAAAACAAGGGCTTATGTGGCCATGGAAACAAGCATCCAATGTCGTCTCTCCATTACATGCTTCAATTGGACTGTTTTAATCTTAAATCATCATTCTTGCATCTTGAGCCATCCGTGTATTGTGAAATATTTAATAATTACATGTGGCAAAAGATGCATTGACATGTTCTATTCTAATCCGCAATATTTATTCAGTTGGTGACATGGAACGGATCATGATTTGTGTGAGAATCGTGCATGCGTAGATCTTAGGTACTTATACAGGATCAAGAAATTCGAATAATATCTTCCGGCTAGTCTTTTTGGGTGAGGTCTTAGATGGTTATAAATAATATCAGAGTAGACTCGGCCCATAACCTATAAAGATTAGGGGACATTGTAGCAATAATCCATTGGGGTTCACCATGAGGACGTCAAGGCTTAAACGGAGGGAGTATGTGAGGACCATGCAGACGTATGTTTAGTAATCATTGGTTATTCGCTGGATATATTTTAGGTACTTATACAGGATCAAGAAACTCAAATAATACTTCTTCGCTAGTATTTCTGGATGAGATTCTGGGTTGTAACAACTTGCAACTTGCATCTACCTTAATTTGCATGTAAATGTATGTCACAAGGCATAAGTGCAAAATAGTACATAGGGCAATTAGATTTCATACATTAGATTTTGTGGCTTCCCAAAAAAAAAATGTTATATAAATTGTCTCGGCCGACATCTCAAATCATGAATATCCTCCAAAACCAATATCTACCTCAAGTTGTTTGCAATTTCAATCATTTACTAAATTTATTTGAAAATAACTATTTTTTATGATGTTGATGCTTTTGTTGTTGTAGGATGAATAACAAATAATGGCAAATCATTACATAATTATGCTTTTGTTATTATTTAGGATGACTAACAAATAATAGCAAATCAACCACCGAGGTGGTAGCACGGTGGGAACGGAGCTTTAATTCCACCAGAGTGGTCCAAATTCAAAACGCACGGGCGTCGATTAAATGTGGAGACCGAATATCCTCCGTTTGGTTTGTCCGGTGGAGTCGCTATCTGGTCTGTCGGTTGCTTAGGTGGTGCTAATGTGACGTACTCACACATAGAGTTTCCCCATGGATGGAGAGAGCATGACTTAAACTTTTCTGCCCTCTCTTCTCTTTCTTTCCCTCTTTTTTTTTTTTTTGTAGTAAAAAAAATAATAGCAAATCATAACATAGTTATTTACCCAAGCCAGAAAAGTCAATTATGATGTACGATAATTTGTGTACAAGAAATCAGTTGGCTGCTGCCGGGTCACCTGCACAAGTCTCGATCTTACATCTATTGGAGGTACACCGTGATATACGGCAATATTTGCTGTATTGATTATTACTAATCACCTTAGGTCAAAATGATGGTGAAACATGACATGATTGTAAAAAACCCAATGAAGCGGACGTGGTACAAACTTCTTGCTAAATGCGATTATTATAGGTTCCCATGATGAGGGACGCACAGCTCCAAAGTTTCTTTTGATTACAAACATTAACTGTTTCTTCAATAAAATGTGAATTTTATCCTTTAATTAAAATTGGGGTATAGAAATGGCTGAGGGTGCAAATGTGTCCAATCGAACCGGGATATGAATGACCTTGACCCAATCCAGTTCCTTATTTGGGTCCTAATTTTGAACCCAGATCTAACTCAATAGAAGATCGGGTCGGATCGGATCCATAGCTACAATTTTTGACCCAACGGGTCATTTGGGTCGGGTCGGATCCATGTATAATCCAGACTAAAAAAATTTGGGTCCAGGTATTGTTTTTGTCGAACAAGTTGAGGGCTTCTTGGTGCTCGCCCCACCGAGCGATTCTATAGAGGAGGATGTTATAGAGGGTAGCAACGGGGCAGCCATCAAGGGAGTGGGGAGCATTGTCAACGGCGGCGGCGGTGTAGGGGAAGGGGTGGGAGAGGAGTAGATGGAGGAGGGGGTTGAGGCGACCGGTGACAGCGAGGGTGCAGACATCCACTCGTAGGTGGAGTGATCGTGGCGGACAGAGTTAACATCGGCATCCGAGACGAAGATTTTGAGGTCGCAGGGGGCAAGGCCAGGGTAGTGTCAAAAGCAGTGACGAAGGAGGTGGAGTAGGTCAGCAAAGATGAAGGATGGCTTGAGGTGGAAACGGAGGAAGCGAGCGGGGTGGGAAAGGGGTGCAAGGGAGAGGGAGAGGACAGGAGCCCGGGGGTGGGGGGAGGGGAGGGGAGGGATTGGGGATGACGCCATGGCTAGGGTCAAGGTCAGGGTCACGAAGAGGATTCATTCTCAATGAAGAGACGGTGGAAATAGAAGGGTGCAGCCTTAAAGTAGTGAAGAGTGGAGCGATTTGGCCTCAGTCCTCACGGAGTCGGACTGTCGAAGCGACGAAGAGAATCAAGGGATTGAGCGATTTTCCTGCGGCTGTGGCCTGTGGGCCCACGAACACAAATGGATAATTCGGGTTCGGATTGGGTTGGATCGAATCATTAGTAAATGATCCAAAATTGACCCAAAAAACAACAGGCCGGGTCAGGTTTGGGTGAGATTCAATAAACCCAGACCTGATCCGAAAAATGGAATGGATTCAATTTTAAAACCCGACCCAGCCCACAGTCCTCTAAAATGGTTTGGGTCAAGTCTGACCAAGTTGGATCGGGCCGGGTCACGGATCAACCCGACCCATTTGCAGCTTTAGAAGTGGCACTAAAGAGATGTCATTCCAAACTAATAGCACCATCAACTATGGGAAATGGGCCTTGCAACAATATCTCTTCGTGACAATGAAAAATCCAATGTGCAAAAGGCCTTATCTATGCATCCGTGCTATTAGTTTCTATTCAGCTATAATTGGCTATTATCGCAAGCAATATAGACATTGGTATCAAAACTGAACTCCTGCTTATAGGCAAATGTTAAAAATCACTCCATTCATCACTCTAACTCATAAAGAAGACTGGAATTTTTCCACAGCAAATGATGCCTCTCGTATTGTTTCAGGCGATATTTATTATTGTAGCCATCTCCTAAATGATTGGGACCGGTAACATTATTTGCAGGAGTTTGGTAATAACATTGTCAAACCCCGGGGGTTACAATGTAAGAAACAAGTTCATAAAGGCAATTGTGTATGACCTTTATTTTCCCCGAGAAGACCATCTACCATAAAAATTATAGCTGTAATAAAAAGTTACTGTAGCTAGAAGCTAGGCTTGGTGCTAGCGTTACAGCTTGGAAGCCCCATGGTTGTCCCTCAGAAGCCTTCTCAATACCTTTCCTGCTGCTGACTTGGGAATTGAGTTCACAAATACCACCTTCCTCACCTTCTTGCATGGAGCTACCTATAAGACATATTTATGAAAATCATCAAATTAATAGAGAATTTTAAGTCTAGTCAAGAAAACAGCAACTCAAATGTCAATTCTGTAAGTGAATTTCATTCTCAAAAAATTGGTGGTACCAGAGTTAAAATGGTGTCCTAAATCTGAGAGTCAAATATGGTATATTCAAGAAACTGATATATGATTCTAATCCCAAGACTTGAAGTCAGGGCTAATTACTCTCCGATTTGAAAGTTTCCAGCATCGGATTGTAGACGATGCGAACGCAAGCAGCTGCTAGAATAGGAACAGTCAATGGTTAAGAAAGAAATCCATACCTTTTGAAATGCATGCACCAGGACTCAGTCCATTGGTTGGTTGGTTTTGGTGATAGTCCTTGGAACTGTGGACGAGGGTTCTAATAATAAACTTGTGATGCTAAACCTCCCAATCAATGGGCCCAAATATTGGCTACCAAGGATTTTTTTTATATATTGATTTTGAAAGGAAAAGCTGAAGTTCATGGACCATTTCCAGTTTATTACCAACAAAATAGAAAAAAAGAGGCCTAGGATTAAAGATAAGGATGATGCAAATCCAGGATTTGAGATGGCAAAAAATCATCAGAAAAGCATAGGCAGTCATAAGCTACAGCTCCTGAAACATGAGTGCTGGACAAGGGAAAAAATAAGAGAAATCAATGACTCGCCAAAATCAGCAGCCATTTTAGACCCATAGCAGTGGCGAAAAAGATATGTCTGCAGGTTCAGATGAATTAAGATATGTCACCTCTTTTCTGTTTTGCATGTGATGGTAGCACAGTGGGATGTGCTTCTTGGAAAATCATTAGATGCTTTAGAGAAGATAGACAGAAGAGCTACAATTAAAAGGTCATCTTCCTTGGAGTATTTTTTTAAAGAACCGACAAAAATGTCTTATCGATATCTGGTCGGCCGAGAAGTATTATAACTAAATTTTAGGACACGAGAAGCATGAACATGGAGAATCCTAACATGAAAAATCATATGGTACTTGTAGCGAAGTAGGGATCTCATAATACTCGTGGCCTGTATATGGCAAGATAAAAGGTTGTTAAGAAAATCTTGACCCAATATAATCCTAAAGTGGTTCAATTATTGGATGACAATAATTGGCTTATTTTATTTTGCCAGACAATGCATAGGTGCTAGGCACCTGAAGTTCGAAAGGTTTTGATTTAACTTTGGCTCTTACTATAAAGAGGCATTGCATTGCTCAGTTTTATCAAAAAAACACTCATGTTGAAATTAAATATCATGGAAATAGTTGTTTGACTTATATGACTTCTATGATCCTAATGTTCTTGACACCTGACTCACATTTTCACGTAAAGTCTGTTAAGCAGCCGAACAGCTTATAGAGTCTAGACATGACTTTTTCCAAAACCTCTAAAAAACATCATCTTCAGTATAACTTCTTAATGACATCTAATTATCGAGTCTTAAGTTTCAGGAAAGCCTCAAATTTTTGAGTATGTTAGGTTCCCTGCAACCAATTCGTGGTTAACAATTCTAGGCAACTCATTAGATTATTAGGATCATCCAGTCCGCACGAAATTTGAGCTAAGATCCATCATCAGATAGAACATATAGCAAGGTTCATTTATCACATGGTCTTTAGATGGAAACTACATAATTCTATGTTGCAGTAGATTTGCATGTTGCCCTTCCCCTGGGCAAATTCTTATAAACATTTTCATGCTGTAGATTCCTAGTAGGTATAATTTACTGAAAATTGCAGCAATAGATGTCTAATAAGATAAGGATAAAATCAAGGCAAATTACCAGCTGAGATATGTATTCAATTACTTCTGAAGAAGAAAGCACACTTCCAGGCCTCCTAACCACGAATGCAACCGGTATCTCCCCAGCCTCTTCATCTGCAGCACTAGAGGGGAAAGAGCACTAAATAAGAATAAAGAAGAAACCAGAGCAAATCTATCTTCTCCATTTCATGAGGTTTAGGGACTTACAATGTCACTGCAACATCAAGAATCTCAGGGTGGTGAATCAGTAGGGCCTCTAAGTCAGCTGGAGCTATCTGCACCATTGCACCAAAAAAGAAGAGGATAATTTAAGGAAGTACTAGAAGTCTAGAACCAAAAACAGACTATTGAAATGTGATTTCTCAGTAGGGCCTCTAAGTCAGCTGGAGCTACTGCACCATTGTACCAAAAAAGAAAAGGATAACTCAAGGAAGTATTAGAAACAAAAATGGATTCCTGAAATGTACCGAAACGTTGAGGAAGCAATTTCATATAATTTCCTTCATATTTTTCATTCTTTATGCTTAACACCATCAGTTGATTTTTTTTTTAATTGAAAAACATTTATGCATTGTTTTGTTCGAACAAATGATCTAAGCCTGAGATATATCCAACTGATTGAGCTAAACACATGATTTGATTACTCTGCTGCCATTCTTATCATATTCTCATTTTATGTGTACCTGATATCCCTTGTACTTGATTGTATCTTTCAAGCGGTCCAAAACATACAAGTACCCATCTTGATCAAAATGTGCAATATCGCCTGTCCTTAACCAACCACCGTCAGCAATTGTTGATGATGCAGCTTCCTCACCATTTAAGTATCCTGTGAAGATCAATTGTTCACATGGAATAGGCCAATATATGAGTGTGAGAAAGGATGAAAACAAACACATATGCTAGTAACTGGTCAGGGTAAAAAAGGAAAAAGATTGTCCAATAATCTTTGAGCTGCCATGCAAAGATGGATGTACTGCAAGGAATTTGTGCATTGTTTAATGGCGAACTTAGAACATGGTCACAAAAATTTTGCTTACAAACATAAAATACAATACATGTCCTTGATTAAGGTTTGTGGCATTTTATTTGAATAAAAATAATGAGGAACTACTTTGACTAATATATCCATTACAAGAGTCCATATATGCAAGAGGAAGATGTGGATTTTTCTGAAGTGACCGAAGCTGTCTTTCGGTCTACAATAGAAGGCTGAGTACTTGCATATCAATATTCAATCATCTCCTACTGTAGCTATCTCCTCATAGATAGATGAGGCAATAGGAACCATCTGGCATCAAATGTCAAGTTCTTCTCTGAGTAACTTTCTTAAGAGGTCCACAAGATGGTCCATCAATATGGATCATGCCAAAGAGGGGTTGATTTGCTCCATATCAACAATATGTGCATTCTCAAGCACATATTACCAATCCCATCTCAACTTTATCATTGCCATGATTCTCAGCTTCTTGCTTCAAGATGTGCTTCATTGTGGATCAATAAGTTAACCTATGACTTCAAAAAATTCACATGAACCATTATGCATCCTTTTCATTGTCACCATGCTTAGCCAAGTCTTATCAGTTAGAAGCCCATCATCAACTGCAGAGATTCTTTTCAAAGATTTTAGAATGTGAATGAGAAAAGGATAAAATACTTTGGAATGGAAGTAGAATTCCTATGCCTCTCATGCAACACTATAGGTTTCTAAGTTCTAATTAGTAAATAAATTTAGCTACTTTTGAAGATAATTTGATCCTCATTCCTCAAGGATGAGCCTGCATATAAAGCTGGACTCACATTTATGAAATTCTTGGGCTATATATACATGGCCTATGTTGTGCTTCACCTCTCGAGAAAAATTAACTTTTTTTGAAATTTAGCTCCAGATGCTTCAACATAGAACTAGAACAATACCCATGACTCTAGTTTAAAATGAAAGATCAATAAAGTGCAATTAATTTCCATAATCTTCTTAAAAATGCATATCCAATTTTACATGCATTATATAAAGTCATCAAAATATTTCTATAACACAGGTTGCTAATTGTAGAAAGAATTTGAAATTTCTGTATCAAGTGTAAAGCAATACTTTGGAATGGTAAGATTTGGTGATTTAGAAGGGACTACTATAGTATGTTATTCAATGTCAAGCAAACAATATGAGATAGGATTCAACTCAAACTATTTTGTATCATATTGAAATATACGGTAGACAGTATGAGACATGTGGGTTCTCACTGAGCCAAAAAAAAGAAAAAACAAATGACCACAAAAGAAATAATTTCTAAATGTCTCCATGCCATAAGCAAGGAATGATGCCTATTCTGTTTATCATACGATGCACACAAATAGTTATAAAAGGATGATATTTCACTAAGATGGAAGGTTAATTTCGAGCAATATTAGCTCCCTCAAAAGTTACACTGAAAAATGTTGAGAAGTTGCAGCATGTCTTTGGCCATTGAGCTTCACTTGTTATGCAACATCTCTCACGTTGTTAAGAAAACCATGAATGATAAAGAACACCCGACTTCTCCGAAGAGAAATTTAGAGACAAACACATATTCTCACAGACCATCAGTCATGTCTAGATGCATCAGCTCATGAACTGAAAAGTTTTACCTTTCATGATAGCCGGTCCACGTAGCCAAAGCTCGCCCATGATGCCTGAAGGCAAAGCAGATCCAGTTTTCAAATCAATTATTTTGGCTTCCATGTTTGGAGCTAAGAGTCCCACCGAAGTATACTGTTTGCAGTCTGCCGTATTGAAACCACGAGTTGCTACTGCAGTAGACTCAGTCATCCCATAGCCCTGATCAGGAAACAAAGCTTTTAAGAAAATTTGATCACATAAAAAAAAGAAAAAGAGGTCACCAACATTGAAATCCAGATGCTGCCATGAGAGCTTATGTAATGGAGGTATAAGCAAAGAAGCTCTCATTGGCACAAAGAAACATATAGAAAGCATTGTTTGCGATGTTTCCTGAGATGTTCCAAGGTTTCATGCAAGTAATAATGAAGGATGGGATACTAGCGATCATCACCTGAATGAGATCAACATGAGGAAAGACTTCAAGGAAGTCCTGTATCAACTTTTCACTAAGAGGAGCTGCCCCACAAGAGACCTGCGTCAAAGACCGCAAATCACAGCCACTGGAATCTTTAACTCTCTTGAGAAGGGCGGCCAACATTGGCGGGACCACGGGGAAGTGAGTGACCTTGTATCCATCAATAACTCTAAGTGCCTCCTCTGCGGTGAACCTCCTCATAACCACAACTGTGGAACCCAAGGAAAGGAGCCCCATTGTGAAGAGGGACAGACCGTAGACATGAAACATAGGTACGGCCGCAAGGTAGACATTCTTCCAGCTCTCGGTATGATACTGCGAAGCCTCGAACCGGACAAAGAGCTCCACCATTGCGATGAAATTGGCATGGGTGATGACGACTCCTTTGCTGAGTCCAGAAGTGCCGGAAGAAAACAGTATCGCGGCGGCGTCGGTCTGCCGAATTAGAGGCTTCGGTGCTTGCTTCGGATCCCTCGAAAGAAGCTGACTGAAGCCGGAGAATTGTGCGGCATCAAAATCCAATCTTTCGGGGACTGTGACCACCCGAACACCCAATCCATCAAATTTCCCCACGTTCTCGGAGAAAGTGAAGACCAATCCCACCTTGGAAATGCTCGTCTGCTTCTTAATCTCTCCGGGCTTGCTCAGAGGATTCATCGTAGTAACAATGGCGCCGACGGACATGACGCCCAGCAATATAACGGGGAAGAGAATGGTATTGGGCAACAGGATCAGAACCACATGGCCACTGGAGATGCCGATGTGGTCGAGGCCAGAGGCCATGGACTCGACCATGTCGCGAAGCTTGCGATACGATATCGAAAACCCGGACACGGAGTCGACCAAGGCTGTGACACCTTGGTGGCCATGGGAGAAGAGGAAGGACACCAAGTCCTGGAATGGGTTCTCGGGAAGGTCTCTTGGGGGGTGCTTGCTAGTATAGACGCCGGTCTCTGGCGAGAAAAAGCTTGGATATTGGCTCTGGTTCCGAGACATGGAGTTGAAAAGCTCGCGAGATTTCATCTCCATTAGAGAAAAGAAGACCAAACAAACAAACAAAAAAACAGGGCCGAGGGAGAGAGAGATCGGAAGGGGTTTAAGTAATGAAATGGAGCAGGGGAGAGACGTACGTGGAAGGGAAGACGAGATGGCCGGGAAGCAGAGCGTCCGCTTTTAAAAGCAGAGAGGTGACGATGCTTGAACCCACCGAAGGCGCTTTTCTCCACAAGCGAAGCGGGTTCATGGGCTTGATTATAGTTGGGTCGGGTTATGGTTTTCCCGGTTTGGAATAATTGGGGGAATTCGTCGGGGTGACAGCTCCGCACTTACGTTATAAGATTAACGTGCTCCATTTGCTCGATCCCAATTTGCTTAAATTGCATGCCCAAAACGAAGTTGGGAATACCAAGAGCTATCCATGATGTTTTTTTAAAAAAATTTGTTATCGTGAAACAATTTCTTGTGATATCACCGTCAGAGATGGAATCCATTGGTTGTGATATCGCCATCAGAGATGGAATGCATTTGTTGAGGAGCAGAAGGCAAATGAGAGAAGAAATCAAACAATGTCGTTGTTTCAAGAAAAGAGGTCTCATCGCCCTAGGAAAGATAGAATTAGGTTCACTAAAAAAGTTGTAACAACTAAGATCTTTTTGACAAAAAAAAATTCTCAATTTTATAGATTTAAACATTCTATTCTTTCATTGAGATATTTTTTATAGAATAATAATAATAATAGCAAATATTGTATAACATTTGCACTAATTATTTATTAAATTTAAAAATATCCTTAGTTAAGTATTTTTAACTAAAAAAATAGTTTTATTTGATTCATATATCAAGATAATGTATGAAAAAGACCGGAACAGATTGCTATCATTACTTTTTCTATTATTCCTTAATATTTCTTGGTGTGACGACAGAAAGTGATATGATAGATTCCTCAACGAAAAAAAAAGGAAAGTAACAGCTCATAACGCAACTACAACAACATGGTTATTTGTCCAGATAATAGCGGATTCAAAAAGATGGTATTATAAATATTTTTTTTGTTAAAATTGAAAGCTAGAAAATAGTATTCTATTTAGTCGACATGGTTTATGTGAAAAATGTCCAAAAATTTACTTATATAGCTGTTGCTGGAAATTGGACCCGGGGGCCGCCGCGAAGCCGGGGAAGGAGGAGCTCCGCTGCTACAGGGGGCGGACGGCGGTGCGCCGGCCGGCAACGTCCTCCTGGAGGGTGTAAGTCCTGCAAAAAGCCGGTGGCCGGGCTCCCCGGCGCCGGCCCTCCGATGCTTAAGTCAGAGGGGGCCAATATGTGGAGAGAGCAGGGAAGAGAGTATATGGAGAAGACAGCACGAACATTTGGATAAGATAAAGAAGACGAAGAGGATGATGTCCTCAATTGTGTCTGTGCTTCCCGGCGGGTTCAGTCCCGGGGATCTGTTTCCGTTTTCGTTGTCCCCCCCCTTGGTTCTCCCAGGTTCCCTTTTATAGGAGGGGATTACGTTATCTGGGAGGTAACCGGGGGATTTGTCCCTGTCTGTGATAATTGGGCACGATTTGGCCCATTTATGGCATAGTGGAGAATGGGGCCGAATCAGACCGGAACCAGGGAGTTGTCACGGTCGATCGGACCTGTTGGAGTGGTTGAACCGCTGGCCGTAGCGGGCCTGGGGTCTGTGGATGGTAAGTGCATTTATTACCGAATGAACCGGCGGTCAGGTAGAGCCATGCGCTCTGATGGTTCAGTGATCCGGAGATCGTCTTAGGCCGTGTTCATTAAATGCCTGAGTGCATCGGAGACTTGAGGGAGTCTCATGCATTAATGGCAGGTCGTGCCGAACGCCTGCGGAGATCTTACGCCTTGATGGCTTGGAGATAGTGGCAGGTCGCAAGCCGTAGGAGTTGTCAAGTCCCTTGGACTTTAGGCGGAGGTTGAACATTTGGTTAAGGCATCGGCTCGGCAAGGGTGCCGAGCCGAGCTGGTCGCCCAATGGGGCGCCCTGTGGCGGGGCTGCTTTGAGCACTCCTGGTCGGCGCCCTTTAGGCGAGCACCTTCTAGCAGAGCGCCTCGGTGCCGTCTTTGGTCGGCACTTTCTAACCGAGCAGCTTATTTTGGTTGGGCACCTCTTGGCGCGCACTCTGGTCGGCGCCCTCTAGTCGAGCGCCTTCCTGGGCGGCATCCTTTGGCCGAGCAGCTTTCTGGCCGGCACTCCTTGGCCGAGCAGCTTTCCGGTCGGCGCTCTTCGGCCGAGCGGCTTTCCGGTCGGCGTACTTCGGCCGAGCGCCTCCGTGGATGTATGACTTGGGGTTTTTCCCCCAACACTACCCCCCGACTTCCGAGCTCCAGTTGGCTACCAGCTGGAGCGCGGGAAGTAGCTTTAATTGGGTCATTATGAATTCCGAAAATTTCGATTTACTGCGCGTTTTGAGTTATCGAACGCTTCGAGGTGCCTTTAATAGGCGGCGTCTCTTCTTTCCCGAAGAGTCTCATTATTGGGACACCTTTTGCGAAGCGTTCTCGCGTCGTGGGCTCATGATGGGGCCGCACGATCTTCGATTGCGGACGCCTTTCCGCGCGATCCGATGGGGCGCTTTAGTGTCCGAAGCGCTAGCCCTAATTAAATGCGTCGTTCTGTCTTTTGGATCGACACGCGTCGCCATCTAAACAGGACACAGCGTTTTTCTCGCTAATCTGGGCCGTTGGGGAGGTCTATTTAAACTCTCCCTGGCTCCTTGTCCTCTTTCTATTGCCTTCTGCTTCCAGCTTTCCTTCCAGTCTTCCTCAGACCGAAGTTCCTTCTCTCCGGCGTTTCCCTCAGGTCCCTCTTCTTTTTGATTTTCTCTCTCTTGCAATGGGTTCTTTGCCTAGCGAAGTAGTGTCCACCATGAGTGCCCTGGAGGTCGAGATGACCGAAGAGTGGTTTTTCCCTCTTCACGGGTTCCGTTTGGAACCCGCCAGGCGAAGGGATCGGGTAACCGATCCTCCGGTAGGCCGGATCGGAGTGCACTCGGAGTCACTCTGGGCCGGCCTCCGATTCCCTCTCCACAGCTTTGTGAATGAGTTGTTGGCGGTATGCCAGTTGGTTCCGGCGCAACTTACTCCAAACGCTTGGAGGACAGTGATGGGTTTCCTGTCACTGTGTTTACTGCAGGGGATTCCTACCTCTGTCAACGTCTTCCGGCGACTTTTTATTTTTAAGTCGAACCCGGGAGACGGAGAGTGGCTCTACATCGCCCTTCGGGCGGGTCGGCCACTCTTTCAAGGTGCTCCTTCGTCCATTCATGGCTGGAAGGAGAAATTCTTCTTCCTTGGTTCTGCACAGTCCTGGGGGTTTGACCCCAGGTGGAGGCCGGCCCAGCTTAAATCCATCAACAGGCTCCCCCAGCTTTCTCCGCGTGAGCAGGAGATCTTCGACACCATCCGCAGCCTTGGGGACGGGATTTTGCTGAATGGCCTCATTAGCGAGGACGCCCTGGTGAACGTGGGCTTGAGCTCGGCACGTCCTCAGGGTAAGGATAGTTACAGCAACTTTTTATTTCCTTATTGTTCTAATGTTCTAATTTTGCTTATCTTTGCAGACATCGCAAAAATGGTGACCAAGAGTGAAGTCCTTTACGCCCGCTTCCAGAAGAGGGCAGCCGAGCTCTCGGGGGAGCCCGCGGAGCCGAGAAAGAAGCAGAAGGTCTCGGTAACCTCGACTCCCTCGGCAGCGGTGGTGGCCGAGGCGGGCTCTTCCCGCCCTACGCATCCCGAGGCGGGGTCTTCTCGCCCCGCTATCTCCGAGGCGGGGCCTTCTCAGCCTGCGCGCCCTGAGGCTGATCGGAGAGAGGGCGCGGGCTCGGGGGCTCGGGCTCCAGAACCCCGATGGCGCCCCCATGCCCGGCGCCCTTGGTGCAAGTCCCTGGTCGGCAGGACGCTCCAGTTGCCGACCAGGGGAGGAGTTCAGCGGGTCCCGTGGTTGCACGCCCCGCTGTAGTTGTGCGGCGGTTAGACCAGCCGCTCGCCCGACCCCAGCCCCTTAGCTCCCAACCGGGGAGCGGTCAAGGAGCCTTGGGGTCGGCTCCACCTAGGCCAGATGGCGCTGGCCTCCCGGGCCCTTTGAGCTCGGAAGAACGGGTGCCCTTCGCACCCACCTGGTCGGTGTTCGAGGGCGATTCGGCCCTCGAAAACCCGCGAGTGGCGCGCGAAGTTTTTCGGCTTGCGCTGCTCCCGGCCGACCGGGCCATAATGCAGTCCATGAGCTACAACGCTTTTATGGACGCTACGCGCTGCAACTCCGTCCGGGTAAGCAAAATTTTTCGCCTGAGTAATCTGTATTGTTTTTCTACTAGCGGCGCCTTATATTTTCCTTTTCGTCTTCTTTACAGTATTTGCACGAGACGGAGATGCTGATGCACCTGGTTCAAGAATACCGGGAGAAAGCCCGGAGGTGCCAGCGCGGCTATGAGGAGGCCCAGAGAAGGTACATGGCCGCCGAGGCGAAGTACCAAGCCTCCGAAGAGAAGTACCAGGCCTCTGAGGCCGAACAACGGGTGCTCCAAGAGAAGGTCGGAGCATCCGATGAAAGGATTCGAGCTCTGACAGCCGAGCTCGATGAAGAGAAGGGCGCGCACGCATTGGCAAGGTCCGAGCTGCGCGCCGCGGAGGCTCGATTGGCTAAGGCCGAGCAGGCGTTGGCCTCCCGCGAGCAGGAGGTGGGAAATGCCCGCCTCCGACATTCGGAGCTCGAGCAGGAGCTGAGGGACCTCGAGCGGAGAGCCGCTTACCACGAGGCCCGGGAGATAGAGGCCCGGGAGAACGCCCAAAACGCAGTGAAGCTCTTCCGTGAGTCGGAAGAGTTTCACGAACTCATGGCTGAGGAGGGCGTGAACGGGCTGATCCAAGGCTTCCGGGATTTCCGCAATCAGCTGCGGCGGCTTCTCCCGGATTTTGATGTTAACCTGCTCCAGCCGGGAGCAGGGAGGGCGGAAACAGAGGCAGAAACTCCAGAGGCGGAGGCAGAAACTCCGGGGGCCGAGGCGACCATAGCTGTCCCCGAAGTGACCGAGGTCGCCCCCGAGGCTACTCCTATTGCTGCCGAGGCCATCGAAGAGGTACCGGCAGCCGAGCCAACCACTCCTGGTACTGCCGAGGCCGAGGTGGTCGAGCTCGAGCCTCCGATGTAATTGTCATTTCTTGTAAAGTCGGGATGGCTTCCCATACTTGTAAGGGCCAAACCCGGATTTTGTACTTAGCCTACGGGCCTTTTTGAAATGAATATACATTTCTTTTTTGAAAACTCGTCTGTCGTAGCCTAAAGTTTTTCTGCTCGGATCCGTTTTAGGTTCCGAGGATATGGGCTCTAGGGCCTCAGCTTTTCCCGCCACAGGGTTTGAGTTTGAGTTTGGCTTGCCGAGCTCCATTGCTCGGTTCTTCGACTAGTGGTATAACAACGCTTGTGCTTATACCAAGGATTTGGGCTCGGAAAGTCTTTCCGAGCTCAGTCCAGAATTCGACCGAGCCCTAAGGCGGTCTCTAGGACTTAAAATTTTTGCGTAATTAGTGAACTTCGACCCTCGCATTGCCGGGGCGGACCAGATTCGTTTCCAACGAATGGGTCGAATGCTCGTCAACTCGTGACGGGAATTCACGGGACTTAGTGTAATAATACGCTGGTGTCATGAGCACTCCTTCGCCGAGGCGATTGAAGACGCTCCTCTGCTCGGCGTCCGTTCTTTGAGGACATCGGCAGAGAAAAATCCAAGACAATGTAGAAGCATTAAATGAATGGGTACCTTGTACCGTATGCATCCTTGCGCCGAGGCGGCTGAAGACGCTTCTCTGCTCGGACTCCGTTCTTCGAGGACGTCGGCAGAGAAATTCAAAAACAGAATAGATAATGTAAAAACATTAAGTAAATGGGTACCTTGTACCGTATGCGTCCTTGCGCCGAGGCGACTGAAGACGCTTCTCTGCTCAGACTCCGTTCTTCGAGGACGTCGGCAGAGAAATAGATAAAATGATGTAGAAACATTAAATACATGGGTACCTTGTACCGTGTGCGTCCTGGCGCCGAGGCGACTGAAGACGCTTCTCTGCTCGGACTCCGTTTTTGGAGGGCGTCGACAGAGGAATCCAATAATAGGTAATGTAAAGACATTAAATAAATAGGTACCTTGTACCGTGTGCGTCCTGGCGCCGAGGCGACTGAAGACGCTTCTCTGCTCGGACTCCGTTTTTGGAGGGCGTCGACAGAGGAATCCAATAATAGGTAATGTAAAGACATTAAATAAATAGGTACTTTGTACCGTGTGCGTCCTGGCGCCGAGGCGACTGAAGACGCTTCTCTGCTCGGACTCCGTTTTTGGAGGGCGTCGACAGAGAAATCCAATAATAGGTAATGTAAAGACATTAAATAAATAGGTACCTTGTACCGTGTGCGTCCTGGCGCCGAGGCGACTGAAGACGCTTCTCTGCTCGGACTCCGTTTTTGGAGGGCGTCGACAGAGAAATCCAATAATAGGTAATGTAAAGACATTAAATAAATAGGTACCTTGTACCGTGTGCGTCCTGGCGCCGAGGCGACTGAAGACGCTTCTCTGCTCGGACTCCGTTTTTGGAGGGCGTCGACAGAGGAATCCAATAATAGGTAATGTAAAGACATTAAATAAATAGGTACCTTGTACCGTGTGCATCCTGGCGCCGAGGCGACTGAAGACGCTTCTCTGCTCGGACTCCGTTTTTGGAGGGCGTCGACAGAGAAATCCAATAATAGGTAATGTAAAGACATTAAATAAATAGGTACCTTGTACCGTGTGCGTCCTGGCGCCGAGGCGACTGAAGACGCTTCTCTGCTCGGACTCCGTTTTTGGAGGGCGTCGATAGAGAAATCCATCGATGAAGGAACGAGCCGAGCTCGTTGGTTGAAGCTGGTAAAGAATGAGCCGAGCTCGTTTGGCCAATAAAGACAACATCCCAACGTATCGGGGCATCCCGATGAACCGGGGCATCTCGACGTCTCGAGGCATCCCGGCCGAGGTCGGGGTAGGAGCACGAGCCGAGCTCGTCCGGTCAGAGGACCGCTATTCAACAATCGATGGAGCACGAGCCGAGCTCGTCCAGTCAGAGAGGACCGCTACTCAATAAATGGAGCACGAGCCGAGCTCATCCGGTCAGAGGACCGCTACTCAATAATCGATGGAGCACGAGCCGAGCTCGTCCGGTCAGAGAGGACCGCTACTCAATAATCGATGGAGCACGAGCCGAGCTCGTCTGGTCAGAGAGGACCGCTACTCAATAGTCGATGGAGCACGAGCCGAGCTCGTCCGGTCAGAGAGGACCGCTTCTCAATAATCGATGGAGCACGAGCCGAGCTCGTTCGGTCAGAGAGGACCGCTACTCAATAATCAATGGAGCACGAGCCGAGCTCGTCCGGTCAGAGAGGACCGCTACTCATGTCTCGACGCCTCGAGCTTCCCGGTAACCGGGGCATCCCGACGTCTCGGGGCATCCTGACCGTGGCCAGGGTAGGAGAACGAGCCGAGCTCGTTGATGGAGAGCGCACCATAAACTCATGGACATCTTCAGGGAGTCCACGCAGGTACTCCATCATCCCGAGGTATCAGGGCATCCCAACCGTGGTTAGGGAAGAAGAATAAACCTGATGCCATGAGATAATCAAAAAAATTGGTGAGCTCGGAATAAGTTCGCAAACCATCAGTTTATCGTGAAATGAAATTCATAGAGTGAAATTCATAGAATGAAATTTAATGGTTGAATAATGAGGGACCCCTTAGGGTTCTACTGGTGGTACACGCGGAGATTTTCAGAGCTCCAGCTCCGCGGAATGGGAGTCCCATCTAGAGACTCCAATTGATAAGCTCCGGGTCGGCGAATGCGCGTGACTCGGTATGGTCCCTCCCAATTCGGGGCCAGCTTCCCTCGCTCAGTTGGTCGGGAGGTTTCAGCTCTTCTTAGGACAAGGTCCCCTGGTCTGAAAGATTTGACTTTGACCCTGGCGTTGTAGTACTGAGCTATCTTTTGTTGGTACCTTGCCATACGCACTCGGACGACCTCCCTTGTTTCCTCGATCAGGTCGAGGTTGCCTCTGAGCTGCGAAGAGTTGGAGCTAGCATCGTGGTGCTCGACTCTTGGAGAGGGGAGCCCAATCTCTAGTGGAATGACGGCCTCCGTCCCATATGTCAGGTTGAAGGGAGTCTCGCCGGTGGGGACGCGGAACGTAGTCCGGTAGGCCCACAGGACATTGTATAGGTCTTCGACCCATTATCCTTTGGATTTGTCGAGCCTGGTTTTGAGACCCTGCAAAATAGTACGATTTGTTACCTCGGTTTCTCCGTTTGTCTGAGGATGCGCGACCGAGGTGAAGCGGTGGTCAATGCCAAGCTCGGAACAGAACTCTCTGAAATGGATGTTGTCGAACTGGCGACCGTTGTCAGAGATAAGGATGCGGGGGAGCCCAAATCTGCAAATGATAGACTTCCAAACGAAATCCCGCATCTTCTGCTCGGTGATCCGGGCGAGGGGCTCAGCTTCCACCCACTTAGTGAAGTAGTCGATGGAGACGACCAGGAACTTCCTTTGCCCGGTGGCCAGAGGAAATGGCCCGAGGATGTCAATTCTCCACTGGGCAAAAGGCCAAGGGGAGCTGATAGAAGTCAAAGGAGCCGAGGGCCGGCGCTGAACATTGGCGTTCCTTTGGCACCGGTCGCATCTTTAGACGAAATCCATAGCATCCTTCTGGAGTGTCGGCCAATAATATCCTTGGCGCAGAATTTTATGGGCCAAGGCTCGTCCTCCCAGATGGTTTCCACAAATTCCTTCGTGGACTTCGCGCAGGGCATAATTAGCTTCCGTTGGGCGAAGGCATCTGAGAAGGGGAGAGGTGAAGGATTTCCGATAGAGCTTTCCCTCGTATAGTATGTATCGGGTGGCGAGGCGCTTGATTCGGCGAGCCTCTCGTACATCAGCAGGGAGGGTTTCGTCTTGCAGATAGCTGATGAGTCCATCCATCCAGCTTGGCTCGAGCTCGGTGCAGAGGGTCTGCTCGGGCTCGTCTGTGCTGGGCTTTTGGAGATATTCCAGGACTGCCTCTTTGGGAAGCTCGCTCATGCGAGAGGACGCCAGCTTTGATAGCTGGTCGGCCCTGAGATTCTCCGACCTGGCAATATGTTGAATGTGGAAAGAGTCCAAGGTCGAGGCGAGATCCCGTACCTTCTGGAGATACTTCTGCATGGTCGGGTCTCTGGCTTCGAAGTCGCCCACAATTTGGTTGACGACGAGCTGAAAATCACTGAAGGCCTTCAAGTCCTTCACTCTTAGCTCTTTGGCTAGCTTAAGCCCGACGACGAGCGCTTCATACTCCGCCATGTTATTGGAAGCAGGAAACTCGAGGCGCAGGGCCTACTCGGCGACCACCCCCTCCGGGCTGGTGAGAATAAATCCTGCTCCACTACCCCCCGAGTTTGAAGAGCCATCGACATGTAGAGCCCATGTAAAACTCGGGGTCCGCTCCAGCGGTGGCTCGGGTTCAGGCTCGACCTCATCTGGTATGGTGCACTCGGCTATAAAGTCTGCGAGTGCTTGTGCTTTGATCGCCTGTCTGGGCCGGTACTCAATGTCGAATTCTCCGAGCTCAATGGCCCATTTAGTGATCCGACCCGCACGATCTGATCTCTGCAGGATCTGCTTGATCGGCTGGTCAGTCAGCACAGCCACTGTGTGAGCTTGGAAGTAGGGTCGGAGCCTCCGAGCTGAGATGACCAAAGCATAGGCGGTCTTCTCAAGCTTGGAGTATCGGGTCTCAGCATCCCTTAAGACCCGGCTGGTGTAATACACCGGTTTCTGAAGTTTCCCCTCCTCTCGGACCAAGACCGAGCTTACCGCAACAGGGGAGACAGCTAAATACAAGTAGAGGAGCTCACCCTGTTGAGGCTTCGTGAGTAGGGGAGGGGAAGCCAGCAGGTGCTTGAGCTCTTCAAAAGATTGCTGGCACTCGTCCGACCACAAAAAGTTCTTCGGCTTCTTGAGGGCTGCAAAGAATGGAAGGCAGCGCTCGGCTGAGCGGGAGATAAACCTCCCGAGGGCTGCCACTCGGCCCGTGAGCCGCTGTACCTCCTTGACCGTTCTGGGAGGCGTCATCCTTTGGAGGGCTCGGATCTTCTCTGGATTGGCCTCGATTCCTCGTTGTGTAATGATGAAGCCGAGGAATTTGTCGGAGGTGACCCCGAATGCACATTTAGCTGGGTTGAGCTTCATCTGGTACTTTCGGAGTGTGGAGAATGCTTCGTTGAGGTCGGCTATGTGGTCTTGCGCCGCCTTGCTTTTCACCAGCATGTCATCCACGTAGACCTCCATGTTTCGGCCTATTTGGTCTTTGAAGATCCGGCTGACCAGCCTTTGATAAGTCGCCCCGGCATTTTTTAGACCGAATGGCATCACTTTGTAGCAGTAGGTTCCCCCGTCGGTGATGAAGGTTGTCTTTTCCTCGTCTTCTGGCGCCATGCGGATCTGGTTATATCCGGAAAAGGCGTCCATGAATGCCAGCAGCTCGTGACCCGAGGTGGAGTCCACGAGCTGGTCGATGCTGGGAAGTGGAAAGCTGTCCTTCGGGCAGGCTTTATTCAGGTCGGTGTAGTCCACGCACATACGCCACTTTCCGCTAGCTTTTTTGACGAGGACCACATTGGCGAGCCATTCCGGGTAGGATATCTCCCGGATGAAGCCGGCTTCAAGGAGCTTGCCGACCTCCTCGGCTGCTGCTCGTTGTCGTTCAGGGGCGGCGCCTCGCTTCTTTTGTCGCACGGGCTTGCAGGTCGGCTTCACCTGAAGCCGGTGGACCATGACCTCCGGGTCTATCCCCGGCATGTCTACAGGCGACCAGGCGAAGACATCCATATTGTCCCGTAGGAAGTCGACGAGGCGACTCCTCTCGTTTTCGCCAAGGCCAGAGCCGATCTGCACGGTTAGCTCGGGAAAGTTCTCTCGTAAGGGAACTTGAATTAACAACTCACCAGGCTCTACCCGCTCTTTCTGGGGGTTGACCCGTGCCTCCATAACTTCAGTTGAGGGCTGGTCAATCGTTGGGGCGGGCACCTCGGCTGGTCGTTTTGCCTCGTGGGTCGCCAGGTAGCATCGCCTTGCCACCATTTGGTCCCCTCGGACTTCACCGACTCCCTGGCTGGTGGGGAATCGCATCAGCAGGTGGTGAGTTGAGACCGCTGCTCGGAGGGCGTTGAGTCCTGGCCTTCCAAGGATGGCGTTGTAAACCGAGGGCAGGCGTATCACAAGGAAGCTCATACCCACGGTACTTTCACGAGGGGCGAGCCCGGCTGTGACCAGAAGGTCGATCTCGCCCTCTACTGGGACTGAATCCCCAGTGAATCCAACTAGCGGAGCATTCATCCTCCGTAGCTGTTCTTTTGTCATCCCCATTTTACAATAAGCATCAAAATACAAAACATTCGCCGAGCTTCCATTATCAACCAGGATGCGTTTTACATCAAATTTATTTATGATCATGGAGATGACCATGGCATCATCATGGGGAGTTTCGACTCCTTCTAGATCGTCATCTGAGAAGGAGATGGCTTCAGAGGTGCGCGGGCGCTTCGAGGAGGCTCCTTCCCCTGAGGCTTCCCCAGCCGAGGTCCCTCCTCGGATAGTGTTGATGACGCCGGCGATGGGCCTGTTGGCATTGGAACCTTCAGGCTGTGCTGCTCCTTCGGCTGGCTTCTTCCCTTCACGCCGGCCTTGCACAAACCGATCGAGCACCCCTCGGCGAATGAGTGCTTCGATCTCATTTCGGAGCTGATAACAATCCTCGGTATCATGGCCGTAATCCCGGTGAAAACGGCAATACTTCCGGAGATCACGCCGGATTCTGGTGTCTGGCTTTGGAGGGGGGAGCCGGATGCAATCCCGATTCTCAATCTCCATGAGGATTTCAGCCCGAGGAGCATTGAGGGGAGTATACTTTTCATACCTCCCTTCAGGTGCACGGGCCTGCAGTGGGAACCTCGGGCGGAGTGACCTCTGCTGCGGCGGTCCTCTCAACCGGGGTGGACTCTTCGGGCGGGGCGGATTCTTAGCTCGTCGTGGAGACGGGCTTCTGGGTCGGCCGCATTCCTCGCGGCGCCTCTTCTTGGAGTTCTGCTCGGTCCCGCCCCGCCTGACGGCCACGGCTTCCTCAGCCTTGGCATACTTCCGGGCCCGAGCGAACATTTCTGTAAGGTCCGCTGGGAAATTCTTCTCAATCGAGAAGAGGAATCTGTAGGACCGGGCTCCAGTCTTCAGCGCCGACATGGCGATTGACTGGTCAAGCTCCCGGACTTTCCATGTTGCGGCGGTGAACCGGTCCAGATATTCCTTTAAGGACTCTCCCTCCTTTTGTTTGATGTCGAGGAGGGAGTCGGATGTCCGCCGCTGGGGCTGGCTAGCGGCGAAGTTGCCGGCAAACTGTCTGCCGAGCTGCTCAAAGGAGGAGACAGTACTTGGCTTCAGCCCGGTGAACCAAAGCCGGGCTGGTCCTCGGAGTGTCGCCGGGAAAGCTTTGCACATCATGGCTTCCGAGGCTCCTTGTAGGGCCATTAAGACCCGGTAACTCTCCAGGTGGTCAAAGGGATCAGCCTTGCCGTTGTAAGGCTCCACCTGGGGCATCTTGAACCGGAGGGGAACCGGTTCATCTTCAATCTCCTGGGAGAAGGGCGACTTCGTATTGAACTCGAAGTCGCCGTTACGTCCCGATTTTCTCCCGTGGAGTGCCTGGATTTGGCGCTCCAGCTTTTCGACCTTCTTGTCGAGTTCATCATTCTGGAGGATCGCTACAGCGGTTCCTCCGGGTGCAGGTTGCCCTGGAACCGACTCAGCTTCTGAAGGCTGTGGCCAGCCTCCGTGATCTCTGACTGGGTGCTCTCTCCAGAGGGAGGCCTGGACTTGAGAGTCCTGACCTCGAAGAGGAAGCCCGCTTGTAGGGGGCTCCGGTTGAACTGGGGCTGGGGGAGGCGGTGCTGCTGGGATGCCCCTGGGTTGCAAGCTTTGGACGGCAGTAGCCAACGCCTGCACTTGCTGCACCAGGGCATCAAATTGTTCCGGTTGAACTTGAGGTGCTGGCTCAACCGGGGGTGGTGAGTTCCGAACGGAACATTCTGGGCTTGGTGGAGGACGTCGAGAGGCGTTGGAAGCCCCTTTGCTTCTTAGCTTCATGGTAGCGAACTCGGGCCCTTCCTCTAGCGCCAACTGTTGCTGGAAATTGGACCCGGGGGCCGCCGCGAAGCCAGGAAAGGAGGAGCTCCGCTGCTACAGGGGGCGGACGGCGGTGCGCCGGCCGGCGACGTCCTCCTGGAGGGTGTAAGTCCTGCAAAAAGCCGGTGGCCGGGCTCCCCGACGCCGGCCCTCCGATGCTTAAGTCAGAGGGGGCCAATATGTGGAGAGAGCAGGGAAGAGAGTATATGGAGAAGACAGCAAGAACATTTGGATAAGATAAAGAAGACGAAGAGGATGATGTCCTCAATTGTGTCTGTGCTTCCCGGCGGGTTCAGTCCCGGGGATCTGTTTCCGTTTTCGTTGTCCCCCCCCTTGGTTCTCCCAGGTTCCCTTTTATAGGAGGGGATTACGTTACCTGGGAGGTAACCGGGGGATTTGTCCCTGTCTGTGATAATTGGGCACGATTTGGCCCATTTATGGCATAGTGGAGAACGGGGCCGAATCAGACCGGAACCAGGGAGTTGTCACGGTCGATCGGACCTGTTGGAGTGGTTGAACCGCCGGCCGTAGCGGGCCTGGGGTCTGTGGATGATAAGTGCATTTATTACCGAATGAACCGGCGGTCAGGTAGAGCCATGCGCTCTGATGGTTCAGTGATCCGGAGATCGTCTTGGGCCGTGTTCATTAAATGCCTGAGTGCATCGGAGACTTGAGGGAGTCTCATGCATTAATGGCAGATCGTGCCGAACGCCTGCGGAGATCTTACGCCTTGATGGCTTGGAGATAGTGGCAGGTCGCAAGCCGTAGGAGTTGTCAAGTCCCTTGGACTTTAGGCGGAGGTTGAACATTTGGTTAAGGCATCGGCTCGGCAAGGGTGCCGAGCCGAGCTGGTCGCCCAATGGGGCGCCCTGTGGCGGGGCTGCTTTGAGCACTCCTGGTCGGCGCCCTTTAGGCGAGCACCTTCTAGCAGAGCGCCTCGGCGCCGTCTTTGGTCGGCACTTTCTAACCGAGCAGCTTATTTTGGTTGGGCACCTCTTGGCGCGCACTCTGGTCGGCGCCCTCTAGTCGAGCGCCTTCCTGGTCGGCATCCTTTGGCCGAGCAGCTTTCTGGCCGGCACTCCTTGGCCGAGCAGCTTTCCGGTCGGCGCTCTTCGGCCGAGCGGCTTTCCGGTCGGCGTACTTCGGCCGAGCGCCTCCGTGGATGTATGACTTGGGGTTTTTCCCCCAACAATAGCTGACATAGTAATAAAACAATAATTATATAATGGTCAATATGAAAAGTAATACTATTTATACAAATGGAACCACAACCAACATTACACGGCTATAAATTAAGATAATTTATAAATAAACCTATAAAACATTTCAAATCCTTTAAGTTCCAATAAATTTTGCAAAACCATGATATTAGAGAATGTTTCAAAATAAAACTATAGTGGCTGGGTCGATCCAACTCTGCAAGGCCTTACTATATATTCACATTGTAATCTCGAGCTTCAGAAAGAAAGAGAAGAAGACAAAGCTAAAAGGCAAATAAGCAATCAAAAATCATAGCTAAAAGGATCGAACAAGTAAAATATATAATGCCTTTATCAAACTAATACCATTAATAGAGACAAGATTTTAATAATCAATATTTCGTATAAAAATATTTCTAAATAGCAATATACAAGCCATTTTCCAGAACCCATATTTTGCCTACAATTTCGAATAGGAACTTATAAATCAGTTTCCAAAACCAACATATTGCTTATATAAATATTTTTAACGAACTATAAATCATTTTCAAAGGAGGTATTGTAATTCCGACAAGCATTTTTTAATCTATTTTTCGAGGCCAATGGACTACATTCTCATTATTTATATGATCGCACCTAATATATGGTATTTAATCCTTGTAAAGTAGGTCCGGTATATCATATTTAACTCCTATGGAACATGTCAATATGCTGAATTTAACAATGTATGCATGGCCAATGCATATGCATCAGAGGAAGTGGGTTCACTTGAACCATTGGAATTTTATCAGTCAAAATGGAAAACCATCCATTGCACGATTTTTATCGGCCAAATGGAGAACGACCGGTTAAACTGATTGAAATTTGAATCGCAGAAATCTCCATCGTTGGGATGTACGTGAAACGTGTATCATTAGCTGGTCAACAGAAATGAAAGCTACGCCCTGCACCAAATCTAAAACGTGTGTCAATTTCTTGTTAAACGTTTATATTCAGACGTTGGTTTTGCCCGGGGACACCGGCACGCTCCCATTGCGTGTCAATTAAAAAGATCGCGATCGTTGAAATCAATGGTGGGATCGACAAGGCCATGTCGAGGCGACCAGGCCGAGCCAAGATGGGACCTGTTTCTTTTAATATTTCCGTACACGTTTTAAACATCTCTAATAGATTTTTAAGAAATTAAAAAATAGATCGGATTATGATTGATTCGACCCAAGGTCTAAATCTAAATTTAATTTATTTAATAAATAAATTTAGATAAGCCAATCCTAAATTTGTTCAAAATGGACCATTCGTGGATCGAATCATAAATCGACATCTCTCTTGAAAAATATTGTGACAGAAGCATATTAATAACAGTGGTTATGCCCCCATTTGTTTCTTTCAGCGATGCTGACAATTGTGAAGTCTTTTTTAACAAAACTAAAAAATTGATAATATTTTTAATAAATATAATATTTTTATTAATAATATTTTTAGAAAATTAATAATGTTTAATAATATCAAAAGGGGTTTATAGCTTCTTTTTTTTTTTCGCTCACCTACTCCTTTTGTGTTGCTCTCATCGGTCTTTTTTATAGAGATAACCAGAAAAGAAAAATTATACCTATAAAGGTTGGATTACATTGAAAAGTAGAGGAGAGCCATGAAGAATAAAATGAGGATGCTTTAATCCATCCGACGTCGCCACCAACCGTATATAAGTCGTTCTCTCAATAGATAAAATATATGTCTTAATACGATGTAGATCTATGGTTGAGAGCGATATTAAACTCAATTGGTCCTTTTGTAAGTAAGACCAGGTGAAAGCATTTTTCCTCTTTTAATTTTCTAAGGTTGATGATTTACATTACTGGACTGGGTAGCTTCAGAGGGAGGTATATAGGCCGCAGGTCAAGAAGATTATATTTTAATATGTTAACTAAAAGTAATATTATTTTAGCAAATATAGTAAAGTTAACAATATTAATAATATTGATAATACTAATCATATTTTAATAAAAATATATTTAAAAATATTATTTGTTTATTAATAATATTTTTGAAAGACTAATAATATTTTTAGAAGATTAACAATGTTTAATGATATATTAATGCATTAATAAAATAATATTTTATTGAAAACGAATAAAAATATTTATCAATAAAATAATATTATTTTCTGAATAATTTTGTAATTAATAAAAATATTATTTTAAAGATGATATATTTTCTAAATAAAGATGTATGCATTGGGTTATACCACCAACATGCTTTACGGTTCGCGCTCAAGCATGCGGTAACGCCATTGCAAGTTTGCATGTAGTTTACAAAGAGACGAAAGAAGCATCAACAAACTTCAGTGTCATATCTAAAAGAATCGAGTTGCACTCTGCCTTACCAATTTCTGCCCGGTTGGAAGCAAATTCACCAACAAGAACTTCAAAGATTTCCAATCGATTTCCCAATAATTTTTTATTCAAGCCAAATTCTAGAGATCAAATTCTAGAGATGTTTCTATATTTATAATTGAATAATTATTACACATTCCTTTATTATTGAGTCATAGTTTTTAGTATAATTTTGCACCAATGTTTAATACCAGAATAAAAATTCATAACCGTATATACTTCTGATATGCTGTACAAAAAAAAAAAAGCCTTTTTCATAAATTTCATAAAAATTTTTGTAGAGAACTTTCAATATAGGAGGGTTCTTCAACCCAATTGGCCTCCCATTGGCGTGTTAATCTTTGAAGTTTAACCTCGGCAATCAAATCGTTCTGTACTCTTCACCGGTTTCCACACAGCCATTCAACAGATGGCAAAAATATGTCAGTTAGATTGAATTCCTTATCATTCAACTCAAAGATTTAGGAAAGCGGTGAAAAATTTAGCCAGTTTTTAAAATGAATGCTGGTGATTCAAACTTGTACAATTTGGATTACAATACAACTTTCCCCAAAAAGTTTGGAAGGCTCCACTTCTTGTCACTTGAGCAAGAGATTGAGGGTTCAACTCCGGTTGGAGTTGCCCTTAAGAGATGGGTGGGAATGGTAATGGTAGAAAGGTGGAGATTAGCCTTTCCGATTGTCACAACATTCTCCAGAAAATTCAGAATAAAAGCTTCAGCATTTATGTGTAAGCATCCAAATTTCATACCTCAATCAATATATTTTTACCTTGGTCTTAAATCCTCCTAAACCCACCATATGCTCTGATGTTTTGTTTGACTTGCAATTCTAGTTTATAACTAAGCAAATTAGTGGTAACACAATTCAGAACTCGGTAACTGGGCATAAAGAGAGCTGGTTATGAATTTTTACAATGAATAGGCAACAGATCCATCAAACAAATTAGTGTGCACATGTACATCTTGACATGAAAGACAAAAGGAGACAAAAATAATGAATTAACATGAACTAAAATGGCAAATTCAAATCAGAGGATTCATAGAAGAAAGAGTTGCAGGTCAGACAAAATGCATTAAGGTTCAATTTCATAATGGTATACATACTGGGGTGAAGAACTGATTTCACTCCTAGAGGGTGAGGTCATATAAGATTGGCCTTTGTCTACTCTGACCTCACCCGTTTCCACATCCTCAATTGAATGGAAGATCGGGTGCAAGTATGCATCAGCTAAGTAAGCTTTAAGGTTAAGGTTAGGTTCGGAAGCTCGCTCCATCATATCCTTCTCCATCGCTTCCTGGAATCATTGCAGGAAAACTAAATGATGCATTTGCATTTCTTTTACTAAAAAACAATGAACATGTAATGAAAAAGAAGAGGGGAAATATGTGATGGTTTGTATTTTCCTATATTGGTTAACAATGAACATGTAATGCCATGAATTGAAGCTTGCAGATAGCAAATTTCTAATGGCTTAAATTGAAAGAACACAAGATATCTTATAACCTTGAAGCTTTCTTTTGTTCCTCTCCCATCTTTGCATAAAATGTCCATGGGGTTGTTCAGTCTCATATTTCCTCAAGTTTATTGACAGCCTGTAGTATTATAACCTTGAAAGCCTAGAGTATTATAACTCTTAATCTCTTTCGTCCTCTCGTCTAATGTGCAAACTCCAACGGTACGCATAATCTATTATTCTCTGGAGGCATTACAAAATATCAATCTAACACAAAAATGAAAAGAACAAATCGGAAAGCTACAAAGTTAGGACATAATTCAGCACTCATAAAGTAGATATAATTATAGCATTTTCAGTATAGGATTCCCTACTACGTGGCCAAACATATCACATACACCATGCGTAGTCTATGGTTGAGAGGAGGAATCAGCCAAACATCTGTTCATCAGATGTAAGGCAATCTCTAGTATTTGGGAACCATTCAGGCACCTATTTAAAATTCATCAAAGACTGCAGGATATATGAGATCTTTGTGATCAATGGAGGAGCAGATGGATCAGAATCTGCTCCTGTCGGAGCCTGTTCTCTCTCAGAAAATGCGTTTTGTCAATGAAGGGAAATGGCCAACTACAAGCAGTTGAAGCCATGATTTTGTACTCGACTGGTATCATACATAAAAATGAGGGATAGGCTTCCTGGTAAGAAAGAGTTTTATCAGGTTTTTAGACCTTAAAACTACTGTATTCTTTGCCAATGACGGAAAGGATAGGATATGTTGGTTGCAGCAGCTTGCTGGCAAATCTGCATTGAGAGGAGTCTCAGAATTTTAAAAAATTCCTGGTCTACCATCACGGAGCTGTTAAGAAGAATCAAGAGGCTGATGATATCCTGGTTGGTGATGGTTCCAGTTAAGGATGCTAATGCTGTGAAGTCCTCCTGCAAACAGACTAGAGCTAGAGGGGCTTGAGAATGGCGAAGGATAGTGGTTCTGATTGCAGAGTTTTGCTGAAACTCAGGTTTCCCGTTATCTCTTTTACTTTGTTTTATTCCCTTTTTTCTCCTGTAGTCCTCTTGATCTTTTACTGAAATACTTTAGGCACTATGTGCCTATTGTCTCCTCAAAAAGGAAAAAAATCAATATAATAAATTCTAAAAATATTAAAGCTGAATGTTGTGGAACTACCATTTTGAGAAAAGTAAGATGGTTCTACTGATGTAAACAACAACATAAGTGAAACTCCAATTGAAAGATATAGGGCCAATACAAATTGTAAATAGGTATCCAGAAGTTTAGAGCATCCTATTGAACTTACCTCTAGTGGATATTTTCTAAAAGCTGGTTCAAATCGGCTTTTGCAGTACTTGTGAAACCATATTGTCAGAACAGGCAGAATAGTAAGCAAAGGGGTGGAGTTAGCAGCTTTTTTTGTGCTGAGTAAACCAAGCAGAAGCAATTGGGATATCAACAAACTAGCTATTATGCGGCCATGAAAAAGTGGCCAAAATGCACCAGCACTTTCATATTCTTGATTGTAAACATTAATTATCTGCAAATAGCAAATATAAGAAAATGGATCAGAAGACAAACATTAAAAGTGAGTCAAGAATGAGTTGATACATTACTCATTTATCATTTAAAATAAACTGAATGAGAAGACAGATGTCTCCATGACATATATTCATAACACTATTAGACAGTGAAGACTAAACCACTATGTAAGTGGCTATTTGCCATATTTATATTCCACTGTGTCTCGAACAGCAAAAATACTACAATTTTTCTTAGTAAGTATTCATGCTCTGAAGGCTGTAATGATTTTCAACAAGAAGCACATGGAGATAATATCAAGCAAAAGCCAAAGAATACTGCTAGCAAAGTGCTAACCTGGTGTCGATAAACAAGGAATGCAAAGGCAAAGAATACTAGTATAAAGGGAAGAAGCAGTGGGGTGACTACAGCATAGACAAGCCCAAGGAGAAAATATAATTGGAGTGTTGGAAGGGTCTCAGGAAGATCAATGCTTCCGGGGTCCATCGCCTTCTCTCTGTCCTTTTCTGTTTTCACTAAAAACATATTTTTCAGATGATATATGACCAATGGCTTCACTCGAAGTATCTCGCTTGCAATGCCAGCCCACCCATCAACCATTATGTATGTCATAAAGAATGTAGCTTTCATTGGTATAGATACTCCAATGGTTCTTGGGATCCTGTATTAATTAAAAGAATAAGTACTCTGGATAAAAAAAAAATGAAAAGAGAGTAGTTAAACTAGCGAAAGATATGCAGCCCCTTAAGAAACATCCAATTAAACGAGAACATAATGCAGACTACCACAGATGCTGCTACTATCTTCAATATGTTGCCATGATTCCTTCATTAACAAAGCCAAATCAGCAAATGATGTTGTTCATTAATGAAAATTTCGTGCAAATAAATGAAGTACTACATGTCACTTTAAAAGCCTCTAATTTCTTTATTTTAGTATGAGAATATCTTCATTGGCCCAATAAGATATCATAAATATTATCAGGAAACATATATTATAGAATTACCCTGGGATATCTCATTTGAGAATTTAGAAGGAAGACAATATTCTACAATAAAACTAGGTAAAATCAACAAGAATTACCCAGTTGATGATATAAAACAACCCAAACTAAATCAACACGGTCCAGATGGTTTACTGTGCCATTTCAAAACTAGTGCATACAACATATACAAATCAAGTAGCATAATAAAATGTTGAAGAGAGGCTGCACATCTAAATAAAACTGGACTTCTTGCTCATCACATATGATTCCTGCTGTACATATGTAACACCTACTCTTCATATTACAATCGTATGTGCTCCTAAAAATCCATGTCAAACTATAGTTTCCATGTACCCCTTTCCCCTTCAAACAATTCATCACTTTGTAAACTTTAATATATAAAGAGAATATAAGCCCAACTTTAAGATAACCATGCATCCTAAAAAGTGAGAGTATTAACTAGAACAGAGTATAAAATGGTAAGAAAAAAGAAAACATCAATCCAATTGTCAACATGCCATCACAGGAAGAAAATAAAACAAGATAACTATGGCCTTTGTTTCTATAAAGGAGCCATCACTAGCCAGAAGCGGAGTTGGCAATATAGTTGGCAAATCAAATAAAATGGTGCGTGCCGTAAAAAGCATGCACCAAGAACGTAGTTCGTAAGTCTTAAGTAATCTACAAACCAGAAAAATGTGCTAGTGAGAAATGCTAGGATGGGCCGGTTTGGGGGTGTGGGATTACTCTCATTATATTCCATGACTTTGAACATTGGAAATGGACATAAAAAGACACAAAGAATATAAATTCTAAGTTTCCCGTATACAAGGGATACGAGAAAGCATATACAACCTGTGTAGAGGCTGGTAATATGGAGAAGAGTACCATGATAGATCTGAAGAAAAAGTGACTATTAAACAACACCACTTAACAATTATATAGAAAATTAAATAATCAAAAACATAAAGCAACCCCTGTGTACGCATATTAAAGCAAATAGACAAACATAGCTTGTTCTATCTTCAAATAATCAACTAGCATAGTATGCAATAGACTGTAGAGATCCAGACATAGAAAACACAAGGAAAAACACACACGTACACCATGCACACACTAAATTTATGAGCTTTGTTAAAATCAAACCTTAGCTGCATATCATATTAAAAGATTGACCATCAAGCATCCCAATATGTTAACCAAGCAAGTTCGACATCATCATTGTGATATCCATGGGCAGAATATTGTTGACTCAAGCACCAAAACATTGAGAAGTTTATTTTCCAGTTTCAACAGAAAAGCATAGCATGCATCTCCAAATTCATTTTCTGTTTGTTAATGTAAATAAACTCATCTTAGTGTGGCCAAAGCAGAAGAAGATAAATAGCTGTCAGTTGTGTGCTAGACACAATGATGTGACATGGATACAACTGCTCACAATGTTTATATCCCCACCTCCTTTTTTCCAGCAATGTTTGTTGTTTGTGAATTTTCCACCACATAGAAGTTAACTAAACTATAAATTAATTTTTTTACTAATTTCACTTTAGAATACAAATAAGGGAATACCAAGTCTTGACATTGCAGATATGACCAATAAATATATGATACCCTTACCCTGCTTATGCTCGACACATTTCATCTTTGATTATGGCGCTTCCAAGTATCTTTCTGAAGACTCAAACTATAACATTTAATGGTCTCACAAGATTTATGGTTGAAAATAACTAACTTCATGTTTCTGTAAAATTTGCAAAATAAATGCTAATTTTACATGTTTTAAAATTTTATTAAACTATTGAGTCCTTTGGAGTAACTGCAGTAACATCTTCAACATTTAAAATGAGGAAAGTAATAAAAGAGAGTAAGCACCATATTACATCAGATGGTCCTGAATGCCAATTGCAGATATCACTATAAAATATAAATTATACAAAACTCTGCCTGCCTAAAGAACAGAACTGACATTCTTTTCAACTTACTTGTTCTAGTACCAATTACACATGAGTAAATATTCACAAACATTCGATGAAATCTCTATGTGCAAATTGAAAGAATGGGCGCCCTGACAGACAGAAAGGCTAGGGAAAAAAATGAAAACTTAAACTTGATAAAAATTCCCAAAGAAATGGAGAACACGGTTTTCAACAGTAAATAGCAGATATAGCCTGTATAGTGGATTAGCATTATTTATCATCTAAAATTCAAATACAGTAAGCAAATGTAAAGCTGACAGCAAAATGATCAGCAGTCAATGTGGGTATATGATGGATGATCATAAAACAAGGGATAAAGGGAATTACTGGGTAGGTGATTGATGAAGAAAATAATAGAGTTGTTCAAATGCTGTTCCAGTCACTATGCTTCCCAAGAATACGTTCACCAGCATAAAGTAATAATATTTAGCTGCTGCCCTTCTTTCAAGTGATGATATTGACAAGTAGCCTTCCACTTTTGACATAATCATCAGAACTGTTGGAAGGATATATAAGAAGATCTTTAAAGCTAACCCAGGAAGAAATCCTTGTAAGAAGGACTTTATCACCTTTCTGCCCAGGATATGGTGAGTAGATTGTCAGTTGACTTTATAAAGAATATGATCTCTGAGAAAATATAAGTCAAATAATTATGATAGAAGTTATAATAATGTAATTTCATCGAAACCATAGAGTATATGAAGGTTAATGAATTTTGGCAAGCCACCTAGGTTGCAAGTTTGCATAAAGATACTAGCACAAATGCCCCTGACTAAGGTTCGCTGTCTCAATACCAGACCCCATATTGGTACCATCCTGTTACAACATCAATATGCATTACGGTATGGTAAGGTTCGATCTACCGAATGTCGATACGGTATGGTACCATGGACCAGTTCGGTACCGGTGCTGCAAATCTTGAGAGATATATGTTATGCTTTGTTATAGATAGACATACTTTTTGAATATATGGTAAAAGATTTAAGAAATCCAAAATCCATAATGGGCCATCCAAATCAATATTCACATTCCTGACTTTGATTTGCACCTATAAAAATGACTAGAAAAAAAAAATATATCTTTCAAAAATCTCTAAACTATGCAACACATGGATAGCAACAATTGTGTTAGGATGATGAAATAGAGGCATTTCATTTGAATATCAATAGTGTGAATGTTTCTAATTTGGAAGATCGATCATTGAGTTTAAATAGTCAAGTCCTTTAGCGAATATTTAACATTTAGTGTGCAATCTATACATAAAGAGAAATATGTACATATATACAACAAATTGATTTTTTTTTTTCTTTAACATAAGAAGGAATGTCTTAAATTTAACAAACAAAATGGCATTTGGCAACATTTTTTGGAGTTGTTTTATTGCTTTTTCCTGACACACTTAGAAAGGCATTTGATCAATGGCATTGCCATATGCATGAATGGCCTATATATATGGAAGTTACAATATACTAAAAGAAAATCTTTAGAAAAAAACTGTTAGTTGATCTAACAGTTCATAGTAATGAACCAAGGTAAGATTATAATAGAAGATATTAGTAAATAAGTTTTAGCCAACAAAGGGCCTGTCGTATATCAAAACTTCTTAGAATTGTAGAGTAATAGGAATATCTTATCATTGATCAGGTCAAAATTTATGCTTTTTGTCTATAAAACTGAATTCAAATGAAGCAAATCAAACTAAGGTCATGTTCCAAAAACTAAATTCACAAGAATAGATAGAGAAAATATCCGCATAATAATCCTTGTGATAGAGGTGCTAAAGATGCCCCATTAACCACATTTGATAGATAATTATGATCACCATTCTCCAACTAGTTAGTTTGACAAATCTATTATGTTAAATAATCAACCATATAATATACATCAAGCCATAATTTAAGAAGTCGAGCTAATGATATAAACAAAACATATCTGAGCTTATTGTGCTAAAAAAAGTTAGTTTAAGAAGTCGAGCTAATGATATAAACAAAACATATCTGAGCTTATTGTGCTAAAAAAATGGATAAACAAGTCAAGTCCAAGTAGGATATACATGGTCCATCCCATGGAGTTGAGGTATTACATGCCAGTGTTGTACCAACATAGCACTGGCCAGGTACCCGCCATGCTAGTGCTTTGTACCAACATAGCACTGGCTAGGTACCTGCCATGCTAATGCTTGACATAAACTGGCATGGAAACATGCTGCATGCCATTAAGTCACTGGCACAGTATGCAGAATGCCAAATCAACTGTGCTTCATGGTCCAGTCTATACCAAACCAGAATCTTACAAATACATAGTACATTATATTTAAATTCGAAAACCTTTCCTCTCAACCCTAAGCTAGCTACAATTGCAGCCACTTCTTCACTAGGTGACATTGACAGATACTTACATTTCTATCACCCGCCTGAGAAACGGAGCAACTTTTTCAAGGCCCTCAAGATTCGCAAGTGATTGCACAAATGCAATGGGGATCATGTAAAAGAACACCAGTGCGAACAATGATATTGATATTATAAGCCTTCTGATGCTGAGAGAAACAAAGGGTATAGCCAGATTCCGCCAGTATACATCACGTGGTTCAGGTGCCCAGTCAGTTAACCACTGTGTGGGATTCCTGCTTTGTTGTGTTTGTGCGCACACAGCAGCACCCCATCTCGAATCGAATGTAACAAAAGCTACCGGCATGATAGCCTTCGGATCTTTAAGAACTCTCTGATGCTCAGATGCTATCTGAAATATGATATATGAGAATTACATATTCCACATCTTGTGGAAGCACTAAGCAAACACAAGATTGATATGAATGCACACACACTAAGAATTGCAAGCTTTCTTAAAGCTATGGAACCAATGGACAAGTAGAGAGTCGTGGTGATCTGCTACTTTATGAAAGTGACAGAGACACCAACTTTAGATGAAATACACCATAAACAAGGCACATATCCATATAATATAGGAAGTTACAACTAGGAGTATATGGTCTTACTTTTTTGTCAAGCTCACTGATCTTTTCTCTGTAATAGTCAATTGAATCCACCCTTTCACCCCAAAGGCCAAGAAACCCTTTCTGAAATACAAAAGAACTGCAAGTTGTCAAGTATAAAGTCTACAATAGTATATATCACTGTATGTCATGCAACTATTGAAACAAATTTTGCCTAATTGTTGGAGTACCTTCCTAGTTGGCCTTTTGTCAGGATGCCTTTCAAATTTGAGCAAGTTGTAGTCCAACCAGTTTTGAAGCCTTTCCCTCCGCCTCACAAGTTTAGCAAATTTGTTTGCATTGAAGACAGCCTGAAAATAAGATTGGCAAATTTGAACTTATGAAAATAGGATTTGAAGTAAGATTCAAGCTTACGAAACCACAATAAAGGAGAAGCAAAAAGGTATAAGGACAGAGATTGCCCATAGCCTTATAATATGGTATGAAGGGCAAAACAAATCAAGCTATAGCATGGGAAAAAATTCCATCTAGATTATAAAGTAGTAGCAAGAAAATCTGTTACTGGGTGTTATACACAAAAAAAAGGTAAAAATAAAGAAAGAAAAGCTTTAACCTGGTGACCCAGATAGTGGTCAGGGTGGTTTCTTTGAAAGAATTGTTCCACACTTTCTGATATTGAGTGCCCAGCAACATGTGGTACATTTCTAACTACTACCTGGAAGAATAATATCAACATTGAATGAGAAGTCAATTCTGGACTTTTGGAATACAAGACACAAACTATCTATATAACAATGAACTTATAAAATAATAAACAATGGAAATAGAAAAACCATACAAAGATTTCAACATTGGCAACAGGACCCACCCTACCATCTGAACCTTCACAAGAATTCTTAAAAGAAAGCGTTATTTCAATCTTCAAAATTATCCTGGAATTATTAGACTAGAAATAGCCATGCAAATCCTCAAAGATTATAAAATTAAAGTCTAAATAAGGTTATTTTCTATGTTTGTCTTCGCTTAGGGCTCTACGGAGATTCAGTTTTGTAATTTAGTCAATTTTGAATTGTTAATGGAAAATGAAGCTTCTTGCATTGGTAAGTTTTCAAAAGCTATATTATGCAATTATCACAAAACGTCCGTGTTGTTTACTTATGCTAATAAATGCATACATCAAGCAACAAGGCTAGGACTCTCTCTCAATATAAATAAGTATTTCGACATTTTTAACTACAAATAGTATGAGGATTCAACTTTACAAGAATAGAAATTGCACTAGCATGATAAAGTCTCTAAAAACTTGCATAGATCCACCCACTTTGTTCACTTGAAAACTCCCATGATACAAGCCAGTCTCTATAGTCTTGAGGATAAGATAGAATGGACCTGGAGCAGTTATCTTACAGTTCTCGATTGCTAAATGTTCACTTTCAATATAAAATATACAATTATTCATCATGGAGGTTCATTTTAAATGAGAAAGATATTCATTCTCTGCAGAACTGTTGACCAATCTATTTACCATCACCAAATTTTCAGCATACAATTGTGTCAACATGAATAGATGCTTGACAGCTTTATAGTGTCTTTCCTAAATCAATAATTTATTCATGCGTCTATAGTTTTATTTTGTAACATCAGCAAGTTTCTTCATAAACCATGTTCCGAAAGCCAGATCTCAAATAAAGGCAGCAAGAAACACTATTTTTTTTTGTCAGATAGCAAATTAAACCACTTATTCACCAAAGTCATTTACACTGATCTAAGTTTCTTAGTTCTATGCATATCCAAGGCTTGAAAACATTTGCAAAGTGTTTGATAGTCTCTTCAAGTATCATGTCCCTTTATGTCATAAATGCATAATGGTGGAAGATAAAACACATTTTCAGAAGAAAAGGATAAAACATAATATAACTGAAGTGTGCAACACTACCAGAAAGAACATGAACATCCAAAGCAAAGGGGTTCTTGGGCTAAATAATTGCAAGAAAACTTCATCAATAACACTTAGATGACTTTGTTTTCTTTTTCTGTCTGTCAAGGTACCCCTTTAATAGGTTACCTCTTACTGGCTTGTGCTTTTCTTCTTTTTTGCTTAATGACTGTACTCTCTGTAACTAGTTATAGAGGAAAAGAGAACTTGGACGCACAACTTTATTATCTAAAAAAGCTTTTACTGCCAGAAAGTGCTTACAGTGAACTGATCAACACGACGATGTTGTGAGGCCAGGAAATGTAATCTCATAAAAGCCACATTATCATATTCCTTGTAGAGAATATAGCAAGTCCATGCTGTAAACAAGTATTCCATTAAAAGGTGAACCCAGAACCTAAAATCAAACCCAAATAACCACAGTAAGATGAAATCCAATATATTAATAATATGAGAAGTTGATAAAGGAAAAAAAAAGAACTACACTGTATAAAGAATAATTTAGAATGGTAGCAGAATCTTATATGAAAAGACATTACAAGAAAAGGGAGTCATATATAATATTATCCATTACAATATTGAGCAATCTGTATCGCATCTATTGATTAATTTCATAAAACCTGATCCTCTCTCTCTCTCTCACACACACAAACACATAGTTCAGAGCTTCCTCAAATCTCTCACAATCATTTAGATCTTCCTAACTCCCTGACTCCTAATTCCCGGTCCCTAACCAAAATCTAAACTACCCTCCCCAGCTGAGCTGCCTCTAGCCTGTATTGCACACATCTATACCATTCTATTTGGTTTGCCATCACTTTATCTTCTAGTAAAAATGCAGGAAACACCCCCCGCATACCCATTTCATATGCATAATGAACATTGTTTTGTGTATTTATGACACACACCCACAAAAAAAAAAAAAAAATCAAATGTCCAAGAGAAAACAACAATTTATCAGTTAATTGTCTACTCTTAGCTTTTTTATTTTTTGAAATTATAGAAATCAAACAATCTAAGGAAATAAAAGAATGCTACATATGTTTATATATGTATATGTGTGTGTGCATGCATGTACATATACATATCACACAACATGCGCACACACGCACATGTGTGCATGTGCATGTGTGTGTGTGTGTGCACTTAATTCTCTGTACATCCATGATGCCTCCCATAATCCTACTAAAGTGCACTTCATGTATTTTGCTTTGGATCAAACAAGGTAGGCCGAATCGGACCGAACCGCCCGGATCGGCCCGTACTAAGCCGACCCGGTGAGAAATCGGGTCAATTTGCCCATTGGAATTGGTTCCAGCCCCAAACCGGCCAGAATGGGTTCTGAACTGACCGGAACCGGCCGAAAAAAGCCCGAACCGAACTGGCCGAAAAAAGTCCGAACCGAACCGGTCGGTTCCGTTCGAACTCGGTGCGAACCGTCCAGATATCTACGAGAGGCATCTTCCGATAGCTACTATCCTACGCAGCACGGAGTATCATACGGGTCGGATTTTGTTGCCGGCTTATTTGGATGGACCCCTTCACAGCCATTTTATCAGCCAGAGGACACTTATCAAAACCAGAACTTCAGCAAGAGATCTGAGATTGCTTATAACCCAAAACGCGTTCCTTATGGAAATATACAAGACTACAACGCCGCTTGGTTAGAAAGGTAGGTTGATGTGCCTCCTAACTCTGCTAATGATCCGGATATCTACGAGAGATATCGCCACTCGACGAAATTTTAGATATCGATATGTATGTTATACTTTAGATATATGTAATTAATTGTATTATTTTATATTTTTCACCTCACTTCTTGATTTGAGAATATTTCATATTGCTTCTTGTAGCATGCAACATCTCACTAATCATTTTACATTTTGTATCATTTTAAAACAACAAAATGCATCATTTAGGTTAAACCAGGATCAAACATCAAAAAACATCTAAAAAAATCTCAAATTAAACTTAAAATCATTGAAAAAGTTCAAAAAGATTGATTACCAATTAAATCAACTTGAAAAACTCCAAAAAAAAAATTGAATGTGCCGGTACGGAACCGGCACATACTTGGGCACGCCCATGCATACTATGTCAGTACGGTATCGAACTGGTTTTGTAGCAACCCATCTGCTAAACGGTACGGATCCTAGTACCAGTTCGGCGGACCTTGGAAAAGCAATTCTAAACTTTCAGCATTAGAAATTCCATTTTTCTCCCTTAGAGAAAGGTGGGAGCATCGCGTGCTAAGATCCTACTGTTACCTCTCTTTAGTGCAAGAGCTGCGAAGAGAGCCGCCAACTGGCTAGTAAAGTCTAGTTGGTTGTCAGGACATTGTCCAAAACTCCAATTTAATATTTATCTTTGTTCAAATCTCATAAAACATAGATGTAGAATACATGCCAAGAGATAGACCCTATGTTACATAATTGTGTATGCATCTATGTGTGTGTGTGTGTGTGTGTGAGAGAGAGAGAGAGAGAGAGAGAGAGAGATTTGTTGAAAGAACAAAATATCTTGTGGGAACTGGTTTTGTTCATTGTCATTTATTGTGGAGTCTTCCATCGTTCCATGTCCAAATAGATGCTTAAATACCAAGAGAAAACAAGCACAAAAGAAAATGCTTTAGTTTTCAGAAGTAAAGCTATATGCAGTTGTTAGGATGAAGGAAACATAATCACCATCAGAGATATCTCTAATTACCTCTGCGATCCAGGACTGACATTTGAAATAGAAAGTTTATCAATATCACTGGAAACTATTTCTTTCCTGAGGTTGAATAATGTTCCACCAGAAACATTGACTGGAATAAGAAATGCTAATGCAAGGATTGTCATCGGCACAAAAATCTTTAATCTGTCAAAGGAGGAAAAGAAAGAATTCAGAGATTAATCAAGTACTTCCATTACAAGCGCAATTAGATAACAATGATGGCAGTAAACTATTTAAGTGAATAATCTAAGAACTGGAAAAAAATTTTGTTGTAGTAGAACATGACTAGTAAAAGATCTTATGGTTCAAAAAAGTTCACAATGATAGGCTACCAACAATCAGTCCATCCATGTTCCTGGAAAATCTGGACATCCTCTGATGTAAGTAGATATCCTGAAAGGTTCTGATTGCCAGTATTAAAATGGATGGCTTCTATTGCAGCAAAGTGTAGTATAAAGATAACATTGTACCGGCAACCAATTGACAACCTAAGGAATCAAGAATTATTTATTTAATCCAAATTTTAGCATACGAAATCCTTGAAAGCTTGCTATGTGATACATTCCTTCACTGGCCTCGTTTTGACAATCAAGAATATCCTACCATGATCCCGAAAAAAGGAGAGCTAGTAATCCAATTTTGGAAACAATACAAATGGTGTCATTGTAACATGTAAAAGCATTACATAGCCAATGTTAATTCTGAAATTAGGTAACCAGCGAGTCCCTATTTTGAGTCAGCTTAACAAATCACTTAAAAAAATCCTCTTAAGGCATTTCCTTTTCTCAATGTCATGTTACTTGTATTAATGTAAAGAAGATGTCAGAAAGGTAATAAAAAGAACGCCCCACCTAATATTTGTCTTATTTTCCAGTCACTGGTAAGTGAAATGCTAAGCTCTTAAATGTTGAACCAATGGATATATAAATCCGCGATTTTTTAAATCAATAAAATCCGAACTCTGAAATAAACCGTAAAGTACACAGCATCTACAGACACGACTACCAAAGATCATAAGATCAAGAATGTGGCGTAACATGAAGTCAGAGTTTATGAAATCAAATAAGAGTTTTTACATATAAAAAAGTATGAGGTTTGTGGCGCCACTTAAACAGAGTCATCATCCAAAACCCAGTTGGGCTACTGTTAAAAACCCAGACAATCTTCTTTTTCCTTTTCCTTTATCGAGAATATGAGCTAGAAAAAAGAGGGAAAAAACAGAAACAAGCTGCACGGACATGAAAGATGGGCTTCGTTATCGTGAAAAACACGATCTAAAGGCAAGAAGACCCGACAAGCAGAACTTACACAAAGATGTATTTTTCCCCCTCCAGAACCCAATGATGTCATGAATATAAAAGAAGTCACATTTTTTTAAGAAAATAACTTCAAGTAATTCGAAAAGACGGCTCTGTCAAGACTGGAGAAGCACAAACTACACAAAGATAACCCTTTTCCAAAACCCAACGACATATCATCCACCTCTAAGAGTATAAATTAAGTTAAATACCCAAGAAAACAAAACTTTAACAAAGACAAAAGACAGAGCTCCACAAATACCAATAGTTTTTCCAAGAAAAGTTACATATCCAAGAAACCAAAAGTTCAACAGATTCAAGAAACAATGCACCTCCAGTACCAAAGATTTTTCCAAGAAAAGAAAGAAAAAGAATTCTTGAACGTACCCAAGAATGTAGATCCGGAGGTAGACGGCGGAGTCCAGGCCGGCGTGCTGGATGATCTCGGCCTGGCTCATTCTCAGCGCCCCGGGCATCCAGTTGAGGAAAGTTAGGTAGGTCCAGAGGTTGAGGTTAACGAACCTCCCCACCCCGTGGCCGCCGCTCCCCCGCCGCGGGCTCTTCCTTCCGCCGCTCATGTACCACTTGGGGAAGTAGATGCGGTCGTTGATCGGCTGGATCCTCATCACCGCGAAGAGCAACAGGAAGGCGAAGGCGCTCAGTATGTTGATGAACGCCGACACCCCCAAATCCTCCAAACTCGCCATCAAGGTCCCCAAAATCCAACAACAACAGGATTAAGAGCGACCAAAAAGAAGCCCAAATAGGCCAAAAGAGGGGTTTTTGGAGAGGAAACGTGTGAATTTGGAACTCGGAGAGAGACAGAGAGCGGAAGGAGATCAAACTGGGAGTTTGCGGAGGGCGAGAGGAATCTAGTATTGTTTTATAAAGGGAGTGGAAAGGGAGTTGCCAAAAAAAAAAAAGAGTGGGAAGGAGTGCTGCTCCACTCGGCAGAGCAGCGTTGGCTTAGGATAAGAACGGTGACCGGATCTCGAAGAGAAGGAGGGAGAGCACAGTGTGGAACAGCCTGGACTAAAAGTTTCTGCTGCTCCGCCGGAACTATACTCTCGGCCTATAGAGCTGCTCCTCCTCGCGCTTCCCAGAAAGTTCGTTTCCCTTTTTTATCATAAAGCCAATAAAAAAGAGCCACGTAGATGGTTTTCTTTCATGTAAACTGATCCCACAAAGGTGATAAAGCGCACTGTGGATTTTGAAAAAAACGGAAAAAAGTAGTCCAACCTCACTTTCCTCGTCTTATCCGCAAAGAGTGCGGCGGCGATTTTTCGGATACGCCCTCATTACTACAATTACACAAATACCCTTCATCAGAAGAACAAACTGATCGGTGGCCATATTCGTATCATCCAGCAAAATGATGTCCCCTGATCGAGCCACGTGGAAATATAGGACTAAAAGAGTACATCGGCGAGTTTCGCGGGTTGAGTTGAATTTATCGCGCTAATTTAATAAGTAGGGGGCCACCGAGAAGCTACCAATCATTGACCTGCACCTAGATCCATGATGGAACCCACGCGATCCACGTGTCCATCTTGATCAAATTGCCATCAAAACTGGATGAAATTACGATGGTCTTCTCCTCTTCACGGGTCTCCCCCGTTCGACTTCCGCTATTTTAGCGCTACCTCGACCGTTGCATCGCACATGGGATCCCGAGGGGGGCGAATTAGAAGATAACTCGGCGATCATTGCGCCGGAATTAGCGTCAATATGATGATTAAATAACAGTCTAAAAGGAGGCATTGATAACTATTGAGTATCTTATCTTGTGACAAATAGCACAGCTCCATTATGCTGGCTTTCCGCCTAAGAGAATATATTAAATATGTGTGTAATGATTACTTCCACTGCATGCGTTTAAGAACCAGTTCCTGGAGAATATATGCCTTAGAAAAGGGCCTTCAGTTACTAAAATGCCTGGGATGCATGTATTGTTTTATTTTCTAATAAAAATTTATATAACTGATAACAAAAGTTAGAAGAAATGATTTGGTCGGTGATCATGCTGAGAAAAGGGAAAGGTGGTGGGATGGGAAGGAAAAAAAAAAAGGGATAAATAAGCACACAGGATGCAAAAGCATGATGAAAAAATGCAGGCATTGATATATGTTTCCACATGATTACATTATATCGGAAAAGTTAATGTTACACAGTAGAATAGATATTGGAAGAGAAGATTAAGTTACAATTTGGTTGCAACATTTTCCCTTTCTTCTTTCCATTTTGATGGACAGCATTAGATGTATGAATGGAACATTTTGGAAAAATATACCAGAGCTACAAGTTTGAGTTCTGAGAAGAAAGAGCATGCTTTGCAGCATGGTTATTGGACTGACGGACAATAAAATATATAGAAGTCTTATTACGATGAAGTGATTTCTTGGTGCAGTTTGGAAAAGTCAGGCCTCAAAACAGAAGGAAAAAGGAAAGAAAACAGGAAAGCTGAATAAGAATGGAAGGGAAACCCACTCCACCTAAATGGGATGCATCACTGCGATGTATTCTACCTAAATGAAGTCTAGGCTTATTCTATTTTTACACCCCCGCCCAAGGTTTAAAAACAAACAAGCAAACAAAAAAAAATGGAACCACGTTCTAACCTTAGCTACGTCTGAAAGTGAATGGTGATTCTGAATTTTGAGCTGTTCGTCCTTGAATTCATGGATTAAGGTTTATTGACAGCTTAATTGATTTAAGCAGCATGGAGTAATGTTTACTAACCGACTCAAAAGTTTGCCAAGTGCTGAACTTCCTGGTCACTAGAAAATACTAGCAAAACATCTTCTGAAAAGCTTTCTTTTCCCTTTTATCAGACTAAAATAAGCATTTGAGAAGATTCTTGACGCTGCCTTTTAAATTTTTCTTCAAGGAGTTATTCCTTCCTAAGACTGTCTTTAGTTAGGGAACAACGAGGAAGGAAAGACTAAATGCATTATTCTTTCTTTTTTCTAGCCAAACATTCATCTCATTAGTTTATTTTTTAAAAAGAATAAATAATTATAAAAATTGATATACAACAAATGCTTTTGTAGCAAACCAGGATCTCACTCAAAAAAACTAGCCTGAAGGTATTATTTGAGTTCCTTGATCCTATGTAAGCATCCAAGATCTACCCAGCGAATAACCGATATAGGACTAAACATAGATCCTCACAGCTTTACCTTTATGCTTCTAACCTATTTTCCCTAATTATTCATGAATAATTCAATATCTAAACTTTCTTTCCTCGCCAACTTATTCCATTTAACCCAGCGAATTCAGATTTTTATTCTGAAGTTCAGCCGAAACTAATTCAACCATACAGATCAATGCTTTCTTCCACCCTCACCAAGCAAGTCCATTTCCTAATCAGCACAGTGGACTGCCACATACTACAGTTCTGTATCATCCTCCATGCCCTACTGTGCTCTCTCACATCCCAGAAAAAGAATTGGCATGCTATGTTTTATTCATCTCCTATTAAACCCTCCTTCCTGCCCCCTGCCTCCAGTCCATCATAACATCATGTTCCACATGCTTCTGCTATAAATTAAATAATCAGCAGCCCGCTTTGTCAAGATAGCACCTCTAACCAATTGCATCTTTTTCATCAGCAGTCCTCCCTCATCCAAAATTTTCAAGACTTTAGCTCCAGATTACATCTCTTGGCAAACTGTGAGATAACCAGCTTCAGCAACCAAGTAGATAACATAAGAAGCCGGCACTGGTGAAATAAGAACCCTCCTACTTGCATCACTAAGAAGACTTCCTCTCCACTTGCTAAACATTTATCATGTTTCTCTGATACAGATATACGAGCACTTCATAATATTCGTCCTAATAAATCAAGCAGGCGTCGACACATTTTCGAAAAAGACCACCAGGAAATGAATGCTGGCAAGCAAACGTATCATGAGCCCACCCTCCAAAATCAACTTCTCTTCAACTACTTCATCAATGAATTCATTTGGTTTCAGCAGAGAAACATGACCATAAATTTTATACATCCATTGCTATTCGATATACCATGATGCATGTACTTTCTTTACGATCAACATGCATATACAGGGCGCATTCTTTTTCTACTTGCACTGAATCTTGTTGTACAACATAACCATTATTATTATTATTATTATTATTATTCTGAAATCTTGTTGTAATTTATGTCAAAACAGAAAGAATACACAATAACTATATGCAAAAGGAAGAACTAATATAGATTCACAACTATGAAGGGAAATAGTCGACCAAACTAAAGGAACTTCTTTTGAGAATGGCATATGTAAGTTCATCTATTAAAATTAAAATTACCGAACCTGTCTCATCAGGGTGTGGGAAAACAAAGGAGTTGATTCTTAATTGGTATGGTTGACTTAGGTAAAGGGAAAATTGGAACAGTTAATTATGGTAGTATTAAAAGGAAGCTTGCTTCAAATATAACATCCAACTCTGCCCAAATAAATGCAGTTCTGTCTATCTCCCCATCTGGTAATTTGATGGACAATATAGGGCAACTAACTCCATAATTCAGATAGAACAGAGCAATTTGAAGTTTTGCATTTCAAAACAGATCAACCTATAGAAGACTGCATGCCTACAATAGAATTGTGCATAATCTCTATCCTAAATTGGACAAAAATGCCAAGACAACTTCTCCTCCACATTCAACATGTTATGGATCTAGCTACCCATGAACCAGCAGCAAGTGGGCATTCCACTAGTCACCTTTTGTACGAATGAGGAAAGAAATCAAGAAAAGAGAATCCTTCCTCGATCAAGTGCAACAAATACCAGCCCATGAAAAACTTGAATGCTCATTAAGGAACCCACCTAGTCTCAAGTTGGTACTTTGACCACTCTAATTCTCCCAATTGGTTAGAAAAGCAAGCTTCAAGCAGAAGAGGACAAGTGGGTGTTCAGGGGTTGCAGCACCATCAAAACATTAGAGCATGCACGGTGGTATTAGAAATGTTAGGTCTTCTTCCTCATAATCACATCAACAAGCAATAATAACCAATCGAGATCATAGGGCCGGTCAAATTTTGATTTAGTAATTTGAATTATTGATTAATCTAGGAATAGGACTAAGAGATTATTTCATCCAGATCTCATAAGGTTGAATTGTCATAGGGATTCCTAGCTAGATTTACTCTTTACTTTTCTAACTCCTAAGGAATTGTGCTAACATAAGAGATTATTTCATCCAAATCTCATGAGGTTGAATTGTCATAGAGATTCCTAGCTAGATTTACTCTTTACTTTCCTAACTCACAGGGATTTGTGTTAAATACCAAAGATTCTAACCCCTCGTGTATTGGTTAAGGGGTGAGAGACTATAGAGATGTCCATGTCGATTAGCTTGGCTAGTTCATTGGGTTGAACTACAAGTGCAATCAGAGTCTTTTTATTTCATTGAACAGTCTCCATCATACAATTTGCTAGATCCTTCTCCTTTTCAAAAATGGGCAATTAGAAAGGTCGAGAGGGAGAAGACCAGGTTAAGTTACAATATAAATTGGCAACATGTTTGGCTAGCAAAAGAGAACACATATTTGAGGTACAAGAAGAATAAGATACTTGAACTGGATGCAAATCTTAGAGAAGACATGCAATCAGCAATTATTTGCCTTAAATGCCAGGGAGGCTCTATAGGGTCCTCTAACAGAAGCTGAACAATGGACAACGAATCTCCTTCTAATATAGCTCTAGAGAAATTTATATGTTTCAACAACAAAAGACCATTTTTGAAAGCTTAAGCTTCTGCTTCCTCAATGGAGCATGGAAGATAATGGATTTCTTGACTAATAATGTGGTTCCCATTGAATCACTTACTATCACACCAATACTAGTGCCCACACATTAGAAGCGGCATCAACATTAGTCTTAACCAAATGGAGAGGCATTACAAAGATCATTTGAGCTGGGACTAAAGATGAGAATGCTCTTGAAGTTCTATGGAGGATAGACCTTGGCTGTAAACATGATACTTGCTGATTTTAAATTTGAGTAATGACCCTATTCACAACATGAAGTCAGAAGAGGTTGACATCCTGAAAGACCTTCAAGTTCCTAGCTTTCCAAATATGCCATAAAATAGTAGCAATAGACATCAATAGAGAGTGATCAGTCTTATCCTTAAGACCAGGTGGATCTAACCATGAGACAACCCAATTTTTAAATGTCCTGGATGATCCTTGAGCGTGAATAGTGAGAGGAGAGGAGAACCAAACTGTTCAAGAAAAATCATTTCAAAGTATAGATGCTCATATGCTTCTAATCCTTGGAAGCACATTGGACATGTGGAATCAAAAGAAGGAACTTTTGTGAATTTCAGTTTGACTAGGAACTACCTTACTAAGACATCTCCAAATAAAGAGAGATATGCAAGGAGCTTATTCCTTGATTTTCCACAACATCTTCTACACAGGGTCTGCTATTTGCACATGCGAACAAGAGGCAATATTAACAATTTCTTTATCAAGAATTTTAAGAAGATAAAGAAATTAGGCATGCTAAAGCATAATATGGTACTTTAATGAGTATGTTCGTGTGCGAGAGAGAAAGAGAGAGAGAGAGAGAGAGAGAGGGATATCAAGGTCATGAACACATCTGATAAATGATCACTGCACATTCTCATAACAGTATTATACACATTCTATATATCCTATACAGATGATGGTTCGGAGTTCCAAATTCCAACTAAAACATAACATCCTAGCCTAAACATTTCCGTTTTCTATTGCACAAACCAAAATTGGCCTATCTTATAGTCATCTCCACCAAAATAATTTTTCTTAAGAAAAAGGGGCTCAATTTTGGTTGTATTAACCTGAGAAGATTCCAGTAAGGCTTCTGCAGTGTTTTAGATTCTCTCTCTCTCTCTCTCTCTCTCTCTCTCTGTGTGTGTGTGTGTGTGTTGGTGGAAAAGTGTAGGAAGTAAACGAATTTTACCAGTTTAGATTATCAGCAAATTGTTTAATGCCACAATAAAATGCATCCATGCCCAAGTGTATTATTCAAATAACAACAACATTAGAATCTGATCATAGACTAGTAAATTGCAGATGTCCTTCATGATTAGCACTCATGGAAAGTACCACAAAGAGGAATAGCACGTCCCTCAATTTCCCAAAAAAATTGTATCACAATGCAATATTATAAACTTCTTTGCTTCTGCCGTAACTTCATTTTGATTGTTTAAATGAAGGACTTGCTGGTGATTCAAAGATCAACAAAAACACCAGATATAATATCCTAAATGTATGCAAATTCCAAGCTACAGACTGCAGGAAGATGAACAGTCAGAAGTCTTTAGGCTTAATTTAATTAAAATCACCTATAGATATTCAAACATAACTGCAGGTGTGCTACAGAAGACCTTCTTTCAAGCAAGACAATGCTATTGTATCTACTAATAGGGTTTGGCATGCCATCAGGGTCCAAAAAACAGACTTGGATACACCCAGAATGGCGAAGGCCAGCACGGCAGAAGTGGAGGATCAATCAAAGGTGGAAAGGAGCCGGAGCTAATCATCTTACCAGCCGGAGAATACTCTCTCCAAGTCTTGTCATCTAAAGAATACTGCTTCCAGCATGCACAATCGAGACCTGCCAAATAGATGCAGTTACTCCTCCCTCCCCAGCTGCCTGGATTAGCACACGACACCGGGCATCTCCCTCCGCAGTCAATGAACAAAGAGAAGTCCCCCAGACTCTCGACTTGTGCCCAGACCATCCTCTCAAAGTCCAATCTATACGCATCAACCCTTGTTTCCCACCTACTCCTCTCTTGAAAAAAGAGGACTAATAGCAGCTTTCCGCCGCACTCCACCAGCTGAGGACCAAACTGCCACCGGTTTTGAGCCGGCATCGGCCGAAGTCCTCCCACTTTCAACATCTCCACCCTGAAATCGGGATCGAAATCAAAAGCAAGAAGCTTTGCTCCGTGATCTACGGCAAAGATCCGGCCTTTGAAACTGAGGACACGTGCGATGTATGAAACGCCCGGTTGCAGGCGGAGCTTGGTCCACCCGGGATAGGGATCGCCGAGTCGGCAGCACAAGAGAGCGTATCTGGAGTAGAAAAGGAGGATGCGGCAGTCGGGGGAGGACGGCGGGGCCGTGAGGGCGGCGTAGTAGTAGGTATAGCGGTCGGGGGGGAGAGTAGGGGGGTGGATCTCGGCGCCGGTGAGGACGTCGGCGAGAAGGGCCTCGCGGGGGCGGCGGAGGAGGAGGAGGTGGCCGTGAGAGTAGCCGAAGCAAAGGGTGGCGAGGGTTTCATTGGAAAGAAGGGATTTGAAGGAGGTGGAAGGGTGGTCGAGGGCGTAGAGGCGGAAATCGGAGGCGGTGGTGTTGGGGGAGAGTTGGAAAACGCGGCGGTGAGGTTGGCGATGTGGCGGGCAGAGGAGGAGAGGGGGGCGGGAGGAGAGGTAGAGTTCGGGGGCAGCGGAACGGAGGAAGGATCGCCAGGCGCGGCAGACGCCGGCGAAGGAGAAGAGGTCAGGGAGGGAGGAGAGGGAGAGGAGGACGGAGAAGAGGGCGAGGTCGGGGAGGTCCGCCCAGTTTCGTCCCTCCATCGTCACTTCTGAGATTGCAAGACGAGAGAGAACGACGGGTTATTTTACGTCCCTTCTCGCAGTGATTCCCGACTCTATAGCTCTCGTTGATTTAAATTCGACAGAGATTTTGCCACGTCGATAATTTTTTCTCCCCTTTTTTTTATATATTTTTTATGAAATTAGCCATATATCTAATAAAATTAAAAAACAGAATATCTTAGCCAACATGCAAGCCGTTAGAATCCTTATAAAACATTATACCAAACTTAGTTGGTCTTACCAAATTTCATCTTGATTGATTTGTAATTGATTATGCCAAACTTAATAAATCTTACTACACTACATCATCCTTTTAATCCGAGCCTGCATCTCTAGAATTTCCTGCAGGTCCACCAACCGTGCTTAGGTCGATTAACTCCCGTGTCTAAACTCTCTTTAATGCTGTCAGGGTGATAAAAACATGCTCGAGCAAACCTAGATGGGTGAAGGCCGAATCTACATGACTCGCAGATTAGACCAACATGAGGATGGTTTGGAAGATTGTCCAATTTCCATCCTCACTCTCGTCTCCAAATTCCACGAAGCAAAGTGGAAGAGGCCGGTAAGAGCGCCTCGCCGCACCCCACCAAACGGAGACCAGATAACCACGGCTTGCATATCCGAATTAGCTGCAATATCTCCCCGAGTTCCAATACCTGAATCCTAAAACCGGAAATGAAATCGAAAGCAACAAGCTTTGCTTCATCAATCATCGTCGACACCCAAAATCCAATTTTGTAGTTGAGGGCTCGAAAGGATCGTTGTTTAGTTTCTATAGAAAGGGATCATTGCTTAGTTCATCGCTCTTATCAGTCTCGACTAAATGCTAATGTGGTATCTATTTAATAACCAAGCAAGACCTGAACCTCACATTAATCTGTCCTTGTGAATTGCATCGATTCCAACTTGTAACGTGGGACTGGTGAACTGAAATACTGAATAGAGTGGAGAACAAAGTAAAACAAGTTACACCAAGTACTCTGGGATCATTAAAATGATGTTAGATCATTGGTGATCCTTATTCTGGAATAATCTGATCCCGATGATTCAAGATCATCTTGTCTAGTATACTATATTCTAGTGATTAAAGATTTTTGGATATCCATTAGTTATTTATTTAATATTCCATGAAAATTCAAGATCATTGACCATATAATACTAAAACTACTTCTAGTATATTCCATAAAATTATTTATTAATCATATAAATATATTATAATAGAGTACTACTATATTTATCAATATATTAATATATTCCATAATAATATATTTACTAGTCTTATAAATTATTAATCCTATAAAAATATATTAATTATTATTATAAAATTAATATTTTTTCCTAATACTAATATTTATTTTGATTAAAAAATAAGGTAAACAAAAGTAATATAGTAAATAATTTCATCATATATATATATATATAGAGAGAGAGAGAGAGTATACAATAATATATTGCTACTATAATTTAAAAATATTATTGAATAATAATATAGTTAATAATATATTATAAAATAATATATATTCTAAAAACTATATCTAATATTAATATAAAGATAATAATAATATTAATTAATATATTTATGATATATAATATATAAATATTTTTTGTTGGATTGAAGAATATTTTTGTTTCTAACTTTCCGCCTAAGACCACTACAATTGGATAACTTTAGATATTTAATCTCAAAGATAGGTGATACCACCGGATTAAGTGGTAATTTGAGAAGCGATGATAATTTAAGATCAGTGCTACGTAGGATTATCGTCGTACAACTAAACACCGTAATCTAGCCACTTCCACCCACGTCATCCTTCATCTGTATATAATCATTCCATACTAAATGTCCTCAGATGATTAATAATAATTATTACTATTTTTTTGATACATCATTCACCGGTGGCTAGCAAAATGAGTATATCTAGGCCGTCGGATTAGCATACTAGGACAGCTTAGCATGAAAACTACGTATCGTGGCATCCTAATTAATAATAGTCTCTCGCGAGTAACAACAGAAAGGGAAGAGGTTTGTATTTAATTCCTCCATTCTTCCATTCTCCACTGCTCAAATCTCAAGAATCCCCTGTTTCGCTCTGTCGTCGAGCCATCCTTTCCCCTCCCAAGACCTGACAACAAAATTAAAGGAGCTCGCGACTCATTTTCCCTGGATCCCGGCTCTCTCTCTCTCTGCCTCCCTTCCTTCCGAGTACTGAGATCTCCAAGGCCCGTCTCATGGCTCTCCCCAAATCCTACGTTCCTCAAATCACAAGCCTACCTTTTTAAGGAAAGTTCCCACCGTTTTTTGTAGATCCTGAAGTCGCTGCCCCTTTTGAAACCAGGGCCTGCTTAGAGGTGAGATTTTTGGAGATATTGGTGCTGTCCGTGAAAAAAGGTGGTATCTTGACGAGAACTGGGGGCTCTTAAGTCTGCTGTTCTTTCAGGGTCCGGAGAAGTGCAGTAAGGATTTGGTTTTTTTCTGGGAAAAATACGAAATTTGAAGGCGATGAAGATAGAGTGGGCGGTTCTGCTGATCCTGTTGTTGGTTTGTGGTTGGAGAGTCGAAGCGGATGGGTCGGATCACAGGTATAAGGAAGGAGATCGTGTCCCTCTGTATGCCAACAAAGTGGGACCTTTTCACAACCCAAGGTAATGTGAGGATTTGGATGACTGATTTTATGGTTTGCTTTAATTTTTAGTGCAATTTAAGTCGTTGTTTAATGAGATTGTTTGTTTACGTTTGAACTTTTCCTTTTTGAGGTTTTTATTTGATTCTTGACTTTTTGTGTTAGGGTTTTTTCCCAATATGCTATTTATGTGCCATGAATTACTGAGATGGGTACTTCATCAATTAGTCTTTCATTCGTCGTTTACATGGAACAGATCTTTTGTTTGCTTGTTGATTGGTTAGGAATTGTACATTGTTAATGCTTGATTCATGATTGGTTTTATATTTATACATTATTTTAATGTTTTGCCGTTGGTTTTGCTTATAATGTGAATTTTACAACTCCTATTAATTGGTTGTCATAAAACTGATTCAAGTACATATAGACTGTCCATATGCCTTCTCTCATGCCATTTTAGTTTACCCAGATATGATACTTTTCTGCCATGATATTTCAGATGTTGCACGCTTGCAAATTTCATTCCTTCTAATGTTTATGTTAGTGGTGGCTTGTTTCTATAGTATATTGCCATCATCATCCCATTGTTATGCAATCACCCATTTAGAAGGGCCCAATTATAAGTGAATGAAAGAGTCTCAAGTACTATTTAATACTTCAGTATGCATTCTGTTGTTTGTCTCAAAAGCTGAAGGATCTTTGCTCTAAAATATGATTATGTGAGAATATCATCTTTTTTCAACCCCTTTCTACCTGACAAGGAATTTCTTTGTGAATCTGCAGTGAGACATATCGGTACTATGATTTGCCATTTTGTTCGCCAGGTATTCTGACTGCTTAGATTTGACCTTGAAAAGTTGCTAATGCAGCTGAACTTTCTCTTGTTAAAAGGCTCTTCATTGTTTGTCTGGTTTCTGTACTCACTTTGAAATGATTACAGATCATGTGACTGAGAAGAAGGAAGCACTTGGGGAGGTTCTCAATGGTGATCGTTTGGTTGATGCACCATATGAGTTGAACTTTCGGGAGGACAGAGAGTCGACAACTATCTGTAAAAAATCCTTGTCAGAAGAAGATATCGCAAAGCTTAGAGATGCAGTTGCAAAAGACTACTACTTTCAGATGTTCTATGATGACTTGCCCTTTTGGGGATTCATTGGGAAGATTGACAAGGACAATCTTGACCCAAGCGAGAACAAATACTTGCTCTTTAAACACATCCACTTCGATATTTTCTACAATGATGACCGTGTTATAGAAATAAATGTCCAAACTGACCCAAATTTGGCTGTGGATATTACGGAGGAGAAGGCAGTTGATGTCGAGTTTGCGTACTCTGTGACATGGAAAAATACTGCTGTTCCTTTTGAGAAAAGAATGGAAAAATATTCAAAATCTTCCTCACTGCCCCAACATCTAGAGATCCATTGGTTTTCTATAATTAATTCATGTGTAACAGTCCTTCTTCTAACTGGGTTTCTGGCTACAATTCTCATGCGTGTGCTCAAGAATGACTTCATTAAGTAAGAAATGTAGATGATTATTTTTTACCTTTTTGTATTGTGCTCCTTTACTTATTCTGATGCAGTTCAATCCTTTTTTTGTGCAAAGATACTCGCATGATGAAGAATCTCTTGAAGACCAAGAAGAAACTGGATGGAAGTATATTCATGGGGATGTCTTTCGATTTCCAAAGTACAAGTCCTTGTTTTCAGCTGTTATTGGATCTGGAACTCAGCTCTTAACTCTGTAAGAATCTCTACTTTCCTTTTGTATATCTTCTCTTTCTTGATGTGATCTAATACTTTCCTTCTTGTCGCTAGTGCAATGTTCATCTTCCTCCTTGCACTAGTTGGTGTGTTCTATCCTTACAACAGGGGAGCTCTTTTCACAGCTCTGGTAGTCATATATGCTCTAACCTCTGGTATTGCTGGTTACACGGCTACCTCCTTTTATTTGCAACTCGAAGGGACCACCTGGGTATGAGGTTGCTTCATTATTTTTTAATAATGCTATCCTTTCTAGATAAGTTATTACTATTTTTTTTATTTAACATTTGCAGGTGAGGAATTTGATATTGACAGGCTGCTTGTTCTGTGGGCCGCTGTTCTTAACATTTTGCTTCCTTAATACTGTTGCCATTGCATACAAGGCAACTGCAGCCTTACCTTTTGGTACTATCCTTGTGATTATTCTCATATGGATGCTGGTAACTTCTCCTTTGCTTGTGTTGGGTGGTATTTCTGGTAAGAACAGCAAGACAGAATTCCAAGCTCCATGCCGCACCACAAAGTATCCTAGAGAAATCCCTCAGTTACCATGGTACAGAGGGACTATTCCTCAGATGGCAATGGCAGGATTTCTTCCTTTCAGTGCTATCTACATTGAGCTATACTACATATTTGCTAGTGTATGGGGTCACAAAATTTACACCATATACAGCATCCTCTTTATTGTTTTCATTATTCTCATCATTGTTACGGCATTTATCACGGTGGCGTTGACATATTTCCAGCTTGCTGTTGAGGACCACGAGTGGTGGTGGAGGTAGAACTGTGGACTCAAATAATTTCGTCTTTTCATCTTTTGGATATTTACATTGCAGATAATTAACATTGCATGCTGGCATTCTTTTGTTTGAAACATCTTTGGTTGTAGTGATTTTAAATCTTTTTCTTGATATGCCGTTCATTGCATTTACCTGTATGCATGCTTTCCTAATTCATTAGACTGTCTTGTAGAACCAGAAGTTGCTGATTATCTTATCTTCTTCACTTTCTCAGCTTTTGCTGCCTTATTTCTTTAGATGTTTTTTCAACGACTTTTTCTTTCCAAGTAGTTATGCTTCATGATGTAATGTTGAACAGTAATCTCAGCATTGTACTGTCCATTGTTGTTGATTACCAATAGCTACGCTTTCATCATTAATATTACAAGTTCTTGATGATATTATAAATGGAAAGCTATTTAAATTTATGTGCTAAATGTGCTTCTATGACACCTTAAGTAGGATTTTGGCATATAATTTTAAATAGCACTCAAAAAGAAAATTTTTTAATTTTTAAATAGAATTTAGTTAACTTGGGATTAACTGTTTATCATATTAAACTAGGAGGGTAAATTCTATAAGTGATTGTCTTAGGGACTTGGGACCAAATCCTGCCTTTGTTCTGGGGGATGAGAGGTATGAGTGTCATTTGAGAGCCTACCCACTTAATGTGTAGTCCAAAATTGCCTCTCTGTCACATTTAACCACCCTGCACCCTGCGAAGAAAGAAAAGGAAAAGAAACGCGCGCGCACACCAAAAAAAAAGAAGCTTTAAAGTAGGATAGAAGAGGAGTCTTTTGGTTGTTAAAAGTACTCAAAATACTAAAAAAGAAATATGAAGAAACATGGAAGGAGGACAAAAGCATGATTTAGTCAAACCTAGGCAATGTTGAAAAACATATGCACGATGGAGGGTGCTTACTTTGATTCTCTAGAAGTTTGAAATTCTACAATATTAAAATATGCTGGACGCTAGGCCCAAATTGAGCTACATATGAAAGGAAAGAGATGCAACCGAGTGTAATGAGAAGGCATGACCTTAGATGGAGCATATGGAGTGAAGTTGTGAAACCAAACAAATCGATTAGAAGATGTTGTTTGCTCTAAGACTTCATATCTAAGGAAATAATATGCTTGACTTGCACATATATCATTTTTCGAGGTTTCGGATCCACAATTTGAAACCACACATAACCCCTGCAACTTGTTAATCAGCTACAGGGATCCACTTCTATGTAAATCTTTGGAACCCCTATGTCCACACAAACACATAAAATTTCTAAGCCCTGTATGCTTACAGGATTGTTAAGAATGTAAATAAAATTCAGACAATAAAGGCTGCACAAGGAGGATCAGGGAAAGTGTTCTTAGTATCTGATATTGAGCATTTGGATGAGGAGCCCAAGGAGAAGTACAAAAAGCAGACTAACAACATATATAGTAGTGAGACTGAAACTGAAGCATCAGGCTTGGAGAACAAGTAGCTGTCCTTATATGGTCAATGAAGAAGAGTAACCATTTCAAAGGCTGCAAAGTTGAAGATGTGCATAAGTTTGGTGGGAAGGCATTGAGCTATTATATCATCCTTAATCTATGCATTATGTGGTTAGAGAGTGAACAGAAAGGGGTTTCTTCAAGTGGTGTATCAGGAAGTGTAAATAGTCCATCATGCATGTTGTGAAAGATAATTGTCGACAAATGAGCACTAAAGTTGTTCTTTTTGTTATTATGTATTATCACAGTAGGAATGTCCTATAAACCCTGCTTTGTGAATACTCAGGTGAAAACACATGAGTATGCTCGGTCACAACTCACAACCATTTGCCAAGAAAAGGCAGAATAGTCCATCTATTCTTTTCCTGTCTCAAGCCCAAATAATTCAAATAGGTCTTTTTTTTGTTTCTTGATATCCTCCATACATGAATTTACTTTGTATTATAATCCATGTTTGCAACCGCTCTAGCTGGAATTGCGGAAATATGCAACAGATGATTGAAAGGCTGGGAGAAATTCATAAAGATGATCTCCCTCTGAGAATCATTTTTCATTTCCATCTTGTCAGCTTTTCCTCAAGTTTATGGTCCCTGATACTTAAATTTGCCCTAGGAAAGCAGGAATGCCATGTGCTTCAAAGGTGCTTCTCAAACATACCACAAGTTGCTGACCTCAAGTCATTTCTACATTGTTTATATCCATATTCTGTTTCTCCCTCAGGATGGAGCACTAACATTAACATGTTAATGTTACTCAACTTGTTTATTTCCATATTTTATTGTATATCGTTTATTTCCATATTCTATCCTCCCATGGTAGTCTGGAACAGTCAAGGATAAAATGAAGGTTCTGGAATGTTCCCAGTCATCATATTCAACGTTTTACATGTTTGACATTATGTTTATATGCTGCAACACGAGCAGTTTTCATAGTGTCAAAGCGGTACCATCGTTGGATTATATTCAAAACATAAGTACTTTGTGATTTATGAGCCCTTAAAGCTTTTAGAGAGTCAATAGCAAGCTGAGAAGATAGTATAGTTGCATCAACACATGGTGTTAATAACAGATTGCTTATAAGGCAGCTATTTTTTTAATGGTTCAATTTCCTGGTTAAAACATTTAATATTGTATGCAGGTCTGTTCTTTGTGGTGGTTCCACTGGTATATTCATCTTCTTCTACTGCTTATACTACTATCATGCAAGATCGGATATGTCTGGTTTTATGCAGACATCCTTCTTTTTTGGTTACATGGCTTGCATCTGCTATGGATTCTTCCTCATGTTGGGGACTGTTGGCTTCCGTGCTTCCTTGCTATTTGTGCGGCATATATATCGTTCAATCAAGTGTGAGTAGATGTACCGTGGCAACTCAGTCTGGGTGCCTTGTATTTTCAGTAAGTTCAGTCATGTGGAAACCCATCACCATTGAAGCTGCAGAGTGGCTAGCTGCTCAGCTGATCATTCTTCAATTGCTGATACTAAGAAATATTCCTTAGCAAGGGCTAAATGATTTTGTTTATGATCATTATACCTTTGTTTCCTAAATTTGCCCATCACCTATGCTTTTATTACATGATAAATTTCTAGAAAATGTGAAGATATGATAATGTTCTTTAGATATCATGTCATGCAAATTTAAGACCATTCTCTCCTGGTAAACAATAGCTTTTTCTCTGAATTTATTAGTTAAAAACCCGTGAAGTGTTACCTTTTAGCATTTCTACCATCATTAATGCCCTCATAACGGACAGTTCAGCCCTCACTTATGTTGATTAACTTAGGTAATTAAAATACCTAACGCAGTCTGGAAATAATCAAAAAACAAACCACATGCATCATCATCATTATCATTCAAACTGGTAGGTTCTAACTTGCGGACTCTGGGGCTCTAGCTTGACTCTTGTGGGAGGAAAAAAAAGAGAGGAAAATATATATGTAGATCTTCTATAATTGCCAGATCAGACTGGTTTATATGGCAATATTCTTATCAGAAAACTATATGGCACCAGAAGCCATGATCAAAATAAGTTCCTTCATGCAGTTTCTTGAGGGCTGAAGAAATTGGATTGCCGTATCTGTAGAAATCCTTTCAAAGAGAACGTAAAATGGATTTCATTTGTTCTGTGCTGTGAAGTTCTTTGGATAATCAGAGATGTTTCTGGCTTACATATGCCACCTGTGGCAGAATCACGGAGATGCAAACAAGACACAGCTTTGGTCTGGTACTGCTGTACCAAGGAGTTTGAACAGCCAACACATTATGCTCCCCCGTATGGAAAATGATACCATACTCATCCCAAAACCATAGCTGCATTACACAGGCATCATTATAATTTGCTGTTGCGTGCAAGGAATACTTGGTTGACAGCTCAATCTTGATGTTGTAATTTCACAGTACTGCGAGTATACAAATGCAATTTGTGACTGCACTCCTAAAGCGTATCCAAGCTGTAGTTGATGATACTTAGAGATACGCCTATTGTTAATTTATAGACCTAGAATATGTGGTCACTTTAAATGCAAGTTCTCAGCAAAGGGATATCCCAACAAAAGACAGATTTCAACCGTTTACATGGAAAAGGATAGGATTCTGTCCTTCCAAAGCCCTCAGTTTGCAGATTATTAAGATCGCATGGATGAGAGATCTCTATAAAATCTTGGCCTCAATTTCCTCCAGAGTGAGCCCCTTTGTTTCTGGTATGACAAAGAATATGAACAGAAGAGCGCCCACTGCAATAACTCCAAAACCAGCAAAGAGGATGCCAGTTCCTACCAAAGCCTGTAACAGTAAAAGGTAAAGCAAGTGACTTCAGCGATACGAGGACTTATGCAACCACTAGAGTCCATCCGTTTCTCAAGTCAATATCAGTCACAATTAGTTACGACATTAAAATTCCTAAATAGCGCACTACCGGTCACACTAAGAGAGAAAAACATAGCATTACATGTGCAGAGTGGCATCTGTTTTTTTGAGAAAACTTGGAGAGCAGATAACAGGTGCCTGCATGTAATCCTCTTCTGCAGACAGTCTCGGTAACTACTATGAAATAAAAATGGTATTAAAAAAAGGGACAGCAAGATTAAACAGTAAGGAATCTAGATAACTGCCTTCAGTTGAGATGGCTGCCAATATTAGTCAGATTAGCCAATCACTAACAGCATGATTTTTCTAGCAAACCTTTTGAATATAGCAATTGCTCTGCAGCAAGTGCAATGTCAGAAAAAATGGCATCTATTTGGAAAAGTTTGGATCTAAATCACCACCAATCAGTCAAGATGGGCGCTAAAGATAGTCTGATTAGTCAATCGTCCGCAAAAATGATTTCAAAATCTTTGGTTGGTTGCTCATTGTTACTCTGAGTTTTAGTTCATGAGTAACTATAACAAAAAAAGTCACTAAGATTTTTCATCAACTATTTACTGGATGACCACCATATCAACAAAGTAACTAGGGTTTTTCATGGCGCAAAGACAGACGGTGCTCGTTGGAGGGGCAAAACAATAAATTGCATTCAAAAATTGCACAAGTGCAGATGTATTCTTCTAAGGAGTGAACTTTTCATGGTAACCATTCCAAGTATACTGACTTACACAACTAGCGAGAAATGCACAAGTAGTTTTTCAGAAGTTCAAACATAAAATGTGTTATCTAACATGAAGTATATTCAATGATGCTCCCTCCTGAAGTCTTAGCTTAGTTATAGCACACACACGAAAAGTTTCTGATTAGGCACCGAAAACAAAAAATAATTTTATACTTAGACAAGCCTTTCTATTTAAATGTTTTTGATCTTCTGTGATATCTCCGGATCAATGCCAGAATTATTCTTCCAAAATAATCATGCCCTTTTTAAATACTTAACATTGACAACAATTCGCTGATGCTCAACAATTTGCTGGGCATGGCTATACGAAGTGATGGAAATCTAACTCTGTAGATGAATTAGAATGAAACCAAGGGTTACCGGGCCATCATTGGTTGTCCATTTAATGGAAAGATGAGAGGAGAATCTATATATAACCGATTCTACCAGCTAGACAAATTCGAGTGTTCAAACAGGTTGAAATAGAAAAAAATAAAATTAAAATTTTTTGCATGTAAGCCCTCATAAATATGTAAAATTGCATGAATACCCTTGCAAAGTATTATTTTCATATATGCCCTTATAAATATTTCTTCTTGCATATCTACCCATTAAGGATATTTCAATCATTTTTAATTTTAAATGCTAATTTCTTGACAGCATTAGATGGTGTGGGCACATATACAAGAAAAAAGAAAAGAAGAGTATACACGCAAAACAAGTATTTTATAAGGATATACATACAAACATCAATTTTAGAAGAGTATTCATGCAAATTTTAATATTTAGGAGGATATGTACACAAAAAAGCCCTTCTTAAATGATAAAATTACTCAACCATACATAATATAAGAGAGAGGAAAATCGGTTTTAACAGTATAAGTACCTCCAATGGCGAGAAAGCAAAAGTCACCAGAGCGTTTGAAGCAAAGTTCACAAGCACCGCTATACTTAAGGCACGCCCTCTTAGTCGTAAAGGGAAAACCTCCGAAATCAGCAGCCAACCAATTGGACCAAATGACAACTGCAGAATGAATCTTCATAAGAAAGTTGCACTGCTAAAAATTCTTGAAATGCATGGATATAGGCACTAACTTTGTTGCACAAATACCCTCTAATGCAAACAAGAATTTCACAAATTGATGATACTCTGGTCTACGACTAACATCATCTTTTATCAACATTATTAAATGTTTTGCAGCAGAACAAGTGTCACCTTATTTATATTTTATACTTACACAGACGCATGTTATATGCTCCAAGATACAAATCTGTCTGATTACATAGAAGCGTGCAAAGTTATTGTTTGTTGATACATATTTTTAAATTACTAAATGCACATGTGAATATGCATCAAAGAGTGCACTCACAGCCTCAAGGTGCTGTGCATTCTATAATCATTGTATTGAAGTGAAAACTATATATGCTTTTACATTAAATTTGGGATGCGGCAATACGAGGCTGCAAGTGCAGTGACGTGTGTGCATCTAACAAACCTCTATCTAGTTTGACGAAGTGCAGATATCATGTCATAAGCAGCTTTTTTCAGAGGTCCCTTGTACTATATAGAACTTTATAGAAGCTATTTAGTTACCATTACAAAATTCGAAATTATATGGTTCACCTCTGGTTTTCATGGTTCAGCTGCTTATTTCTTTTTATTTTTACTTTTGTAAGTTAAGGGGAAAAAACATATTAAGGCAAACCATTAAATTTGAGCTATGCACCGAGTTTGAAATTTTTGACAGATCAAATGACAAGATAATCAAACATCCATTTCAGGACATAGAAAATAAAAAATTGACTGGAGAACAGTAAAAAAAATAGCATGCACTAGTGCAGAAATTATCGCAGCAAAACTATTCCATAAGGGTACTTAAATAACACATAAGATAATATCTAAATTGGATGTTTGATCACCATTTCCGTTCTAGACCTCAAGCTAAGCTTTCCTGACATAGTCATCTAAAACTCTCCTACTTAATACATTTCACATATCTTCCTTCATGTCCTTGCCAAATTCATCTGCACAAATGTAGCCTCGTCATTCCAATGCTTCTATTCATATGAAATAATTTTGTCCAAACAACCTCAAGAGGTCCTAGAAGCATTTCCAAATTATTCAGCCTAATCATAATTTTAGTTAAGAAACTATAATCATTAATGCTGCCATCCTTTTGTATTTTATGTTAATGCGTGCAAAGTAATTGCTTTTGATGCAATTAAACATCAAACATGTTAAGGCCATAGTCAAAAGCATCTCCGTTAAAATTGCAGCAGGCACACACTACTTGGGAGAAATAGTGTCGAAAGCATGACCTTCAAAAGCATATTGATCTAGTTTTTCTGAAACCCAACAATATGTTAAAGAAAAAAATAGAAGTTGAAAAATAGACTTCCCATTAGTGGCACCATGATTATATATCATACATACACCAGGTACTCAAGCATAAAATTTTTCTGCAACTCCTGCCCTAAGATCCAAATAATTTCAGGATTAGACAATTCTTACTAAAACAAACTTGTAATATGATTCGAGATTTGAAAGGTTTTAATGTCTTAAAGAGAGAGATAGGGTGTTTCCCATATGAACAGCCATCTGCTAATTTATGTCATCACCAACTGATTAGCTATTATACTGTATTGCTTGTTAATTATTCGACTAACCTAAAAGTCAACCTACTCTAAGCATGTGGTTTTACATTGAACAAGTCGCCATTTTAGAGATCCACCCAATCATGCAATATGCACCTACGGTGAAGGGTGACTCATCATATTTTGTTCATTTGTCCTGTGTAGTTTATCATGGTTGCTACTGATGCTCTATTTACTCTCCAAGACCATTTACATCTCTTTTATGCATGCTTATCACTAGCGTCACGATTTCATGTCTCCTTTCTAGTCTAGCCACCTTCGTGCTTCTCAGAGTTCATAACCTCTCTCTAATGGTCATGTGTCCTTAAACATCATCTAATCCCTTGTCTGATTCAACACCTAAGCCATAATGTACCAAGTGGCTCTCCATACTTAGTCTCTCATATGCCCTCCCTAGTCCCCAATTTATCAGAGAATATGTTGCATTAACTAAGACTCGCACTGTCTCATGAAAAATTCTACATGCATGATCCACCTTGATTTTTAGAGAAGAAGACATGCTAGAAATTTAGTAAAGTAGCCTACCGTGTTGTATCAAGACAATGTCACCACATCTCTTTAAACAATAACAAATTATTAGGTAGTAGAAGTTATTTAAGGTGCATGTCTCAATTACAGCATCAATTTAAAATGCAGTACATAAAAAAGGAATTCAATGAGTTGGAACAGATTTTTTGCTGAGGAATGTGGCCAATTTTATATAAAGGAGAAGAATATCCAAACAGAGCCACAAACAATGAGCCCGCCCATAATGTAAACCATAAGAAACACTTTTCATATTTTCAGGCGACAAAATTGGCAAAAAATAAATACCTGATAGCAACCAACATATAGCAGCAATGCAATTACAGCCACAAATGGTGAATCATTTAACAAGGTGTAATATGAGGATAGTAGGAACAAAGAGATTGCCTGCAATATCACAAGGTTACATTGTTAACAACAGATGAAAATAATACAGCCAATGACATCTTATAAAATATAATAGCTTTCCCACATCTTTCTTTAGAGATTTATCCAAGCAAATACAATTTACAAGTGCCTGAGAGCAGTATTAGTACATTACACGTGGCACTAAAGTTCCAGATATCCTTGTTGGCATGTTGGCGCACTGCGCAGACAATTTAAAATGCCAAGTTTTCTTACACAAAAGTGACATATGCATCAGGCTATTTGACCCACCCTTATGCTCACTACTTTTAAGTATCCAGCTCCTTCCCTGTTGTGCCACAACTTATTCAAATACAACAAAACATGAAAGCATTGTATATACGTGCGTGCATATATGCATAATAACAATATCTCTAAATTATTGTGCACCTATTGAATTATTCTTATTTTTCCCTGGGCCAAACGATTCTCCACATTATTCTCAGTAAAGGAACTGCTCAAGTTTTCTATATTTATTTTTTCAATTTACTTGTCAGTTTTACAACTTATTTATGAATAATTCACAGTTAGTTGAAGAAAATTATGAATTATAAATCAATAGTGTTACTTATTATTGCAGGTGGCGATTTTTTTATGATTTTTTATTGTTTTCATCTCTCCCATTCTTTCTTTCATCTTTAGTTGTCCAAAGCATTTCCCAACTTCTAACAAATTTTCCACATTTTTCACCAAATTCCAAATCTTTACCCAATTAACCAAATTGTTCATGAATGCCGAACTTGTGACTATGCATATACATGTATTTAGCATGTACATAATCAACTCTAAACAAGATAGTACTCATATAATTTAAAAATCCATAATAAGTATAGGTTATCTCTAAATAAAAAAGGCACAAATATTAGACTGGTGTACTGTTTCACATGAAACCTAGAAATTACAGAAGCAACGATCACTTGATCAAAGAGCAATCTTTTATACTTTACTGTGATTGCATAATTGTGTATACAACTTACACAGTTTCATCACAGGATGATTTTGATTTTTGAACTTCTGTGTTGGTCAAATGTTTTGGATAAAAATTGTTTAGATAAGATGGGTGTGGGCTTTGTTGCACATTTCCAAACCATTTTTTTGTTGATATGATGAATTTACAGGAACCTGTCACATAATGACATTAATTGGTTATGTACAGAGTTTGATCACAAGATGATTTTGATTTTTGAACATCCATGCCGGTCAAATATTTTGTATAAAAATTGTTTGGATCAAGATTCGCCGTCTCAGTACCGGACCCCATACCGGTGCCATACTGGCACAGTGTCGGTACGATACGGTACGAAATTTTTTTGGTATATCAAGTGTCAGTACATCATCCGTACCAGATACTAGTACCGAACCGGTATGGTATGGTACGCTCTGTACCGTCCGGTTCGGGCCGGTACAGCATACCATAGTTTGGATGAATGGCCACAGTCTTTGTTGCACATGTCCAAACCAATTTTCTGTTGATATGATGAATTTACATTAACCAATCATATAATGACACTAATTGGTTATAATTTTACTTTCACATGTTTTCTTTTTCAAAAATACATAGAAATGAGAATATGCTTCAATCTGAATCTGTTCCTTATTCTTCAAACATGAACACAGATCCAAGGAGGCCTTCTCAACTTAGACTATTTACAATTATAATACAGTGCCTCAGAATGAAGTCAAAGGAACTTACTATCCAACTAACACCTCCAATCAGTAAAGGCCTTCTACCAAGTCTGTCTACCGCAACAACAGCAGTCCCAGCCATAACTAGCTACAAACAGGAAAGAATTGTTAGGCCCTACCAAAAAAATAGATCATGTATAAATCAACTGAATTCAGAAGAAAAAAAAAGAGCAAAACTTGCAGGGACACACGTAACAACCTAAAAAAGAGATTTAATTAGCATAACATAAAGCCACACACATACTATCTGTAACTAGAAGCTTATAATGGCCTTCAGTCTGACCAAAACAGATGAAATTTTAGGTTTTGACTAGATTTAAACTGAGAAGTCATACAGCAAGCTTGGAATGCACAGATAATATGAAGTCATCCACTATAAATAAAGCTGGCTTACAAAGTGAAGCCACCAAATCCCCATGCCAATCTCATTAGAGAGGGTCCAAATGGCCTCCTAATTGTCTCTTCACGTGTCGTAGATAAAGAACTGGGATCCAACAGATGCTGGTCTCCTCCAAAGCCCCTTGATATGACTCAAAAGATATATTTTTATTCATGATAGGATTCTCTTTCTTTTTTTTGGCACATGCAATGCATGTGCTGACAATAACTAGTACATTTGAAGTTCAAGCCAAATATGAGAAGCCACCAGAACAATTGATTGCATGGCAAACCATATTAAGCAGCTAACTAAAATCATAAATGCATAATTAGCTTTTTTTTAGAGATCATGTTTCTCCATGTCAAAATTCAAACTGATGACTTAATTCACAGATATTACAAGTTTCAACGAAAAAATGATGCCAAGTATAAGGAGAAAGCCAGGCCAGGATATGAAAACATGCTCCAGCATAGCATGCATTGCTTTTAAGACTTGCTAGTTAATTTTTGCAATAGAGCTAAACCATATCTACTAACTATTCAAAAACTTGACACCACAATCTACGCATAAGGAGTTGAAGCTAAATAAAAAAACACACTAGGCATCCTAGGCTGCCATTATGGAGTTGCATGAAGGGTCAATGTGCAGTTATATTCAATTTTTTCTTATCTGAGAGGTATCTACCTTCAGTAAACCAAGAAGAATTGAGACGTGAATAGCATCAGATGCTGCAGAAAACCCTGCACTCTGCCAACACAAAATTCATTAGTTTTAATAAATTGTAAGTTTACAAAATGAGAATAAACCCAAGTCATAAATTAGCAATCAGTGAGAATACCTGAAGGATTGTTGCAGCATAGTATAACACACTTGGTTGCCCTGTGACCTGATATGCAAGAAAGCAATGAGCAAGTAGAACATGATCTCAATCCACCCAATGTGTTCTAATATTGGAAATATAGAATTGATTGAAAGATTGTTATCGATTTAAAAAATGTAAGAAACTGTAGAAAACCTGCTGAAAGAAGACCAATCCAGCACCAATTACAAGGGCTTTCAGGCATTTTCCTTGAAAAATCTCACATAATGTTGCTTGTTTTTCTTCATCAGAATATGAAAGTTCACTCAGAATTGCATTGATTTGTTTTGAAGCTGAATCATCAACAGCTTGACCCCTCAGCCGACACAAGCAGAAAAAGGCAAATTCTTTAGCATCTAACATGTTTCTTTCCCCCTGTATGGCGCACAAAAGCAGCCATCGAGGTGATGGTGGCAACCACCACATTCCAATTCCCATTATTAGACATACTAGGGAACTGGCAGCATAAATATAGCGCCATCCAGCTACCAAACCAACAACGAAACTGCCAGCTACATAACCAAACTGCATAAAAGGACGGAAATAAAAAATACTCTTAATGCAAAAAATTGAAAATTTTATCTAAAACACAACTCTGGCATCTCTTTACTTACAAGCATTCCGATAACTACAAAGAACTCCTCCAAAGAGATAAGTATGCCTCGAATTTGACTTGGAGCAGTCTCCGCAATATACATTGGAGCAGCATGCATAGCCTATGGAATGGCTGATACTGTTAGTATGTTCATAAAATAATGGATGCAACATTGGAGCAGAATGCAAAGCCTATAGATTGGCTGATGCTGTCAATATGTCTACAAAATACCGGATGCATGAACAATATTCCCAAAAAGAACTAAGGAAAAAAAAATGTGCTTTAGCTGTTGATTTTGCTAATTTGCATTTTACATTAGTAAATAATAAACAATGCTATTAGTATGCTCACAAAATAATGGATGCATGAACAGTGTTCCAGAAAAGAACTAAAGATCATATCTGCTTCAGGTGTAAATACTGAGAATTTGCTATTTGTGTTTACAATGACCAAATACATCATCTGAAGAAATAAATCAACAGAAAAATTTCTGCATGAACAGTGCTTAAAGAGGTACCAAGTTTAGATATTTCTATTTGCTCATCACCAAAAAAAAGATCAAAATACTAGGGCGCTTAAAATTCTCTGAGTAACCTTATAATGGAATACAACTTCCAGTTCTTGAAGCTCCGTGAATCAAACATGAGCATTTTGACTTGAGGAACGAGGCACTGGAGTGACACATTAACAATCATTGATGGGAGAAACAGCTCAAACAAAGCATTACATATAAGCATAATGTCTATCTCCAACATCTCTAACACATCCTATCAAACTCATAAGAGCGAAGAGATTTAGATTTTTTCAAGCATTTATTGAAAGTGCAAGGTTGTACGAGTATCTGCAACAAAGTCTACTTAGTTGGATGGGGCCAAGGAGTGCTTTGACAATATAACATGATATCAATCTCTCTTATTACTTTACAAAAACCTATCGCTGGTAAAATGGATGGCACGAGAATTATGACAACTAGAAGGCGTGGAACAATGAGGATGATGCCCCAACTAAAAAATGTGCAAAAAAGCCAAGCAAGGCATGAGCCATCGGCCATCACATAGTACTCAATGCAAAAGCAAGATTTCACATAAAATGTTACCTTCATAAAAATAACATATGATATCTCCATCCCGATCAACAAAAGTACATACATAGAGCTCTAGTAGGAAGGAAGGGGGAAAATCATGAGTGAGTATCAATTCCCTGAAAATTTGACCGAATGAGCAGGAAGCTGTGTAGCAGTGAGAAGCATCCACAAGCACATGCAATGTTTAGCCTGCCATACGTGAAATAAAAGCCAGACGCCAATCGACAACACTAAGCTGGATCTTGAAGGAACTTGTCATCAGTGGGGATAGCTTCAAAAAGACTCATTGAATAATTGGTGGTTTCAGACATGCCTACACCAACTAACACAAAAGAGACACACCAGATGACTTATATTACAAAGGAACGAGTACCCTCGAGAAGAGAGCAAAACTTTTTGAGGTAGAATGCGGTGAAGAGGTCTGTGATTCTTCGTCTACAACTGATATTGAAGATGCCCCAAATGAGTAATGGTTGAAGTTGCATCCTATTGTGCTAATTAACATTAAGACAAAAAAATGATGCCACATAAGTAGCACAGATGAACAAGATATTACCATTCTGTTCTTTGTGAACCCAGATGACAAAGTATAAACCCTCGAATTTACTGTGACTTGTGAGTCCTTTTTGAGGGCATAGATTGCATCACAAGAGTAGAGATTATCTATGGGCCTCTTCAAAGAAAATATCATGAAAAGAAGGCATGTTTAATGTCCATCTAGTAAGAAGGCTGGGAGAAGGGAGTAGATCAAGGTTGTTTCCACTGTAAACCCATATTTTGTCAAAGAAAAGATCCTGACAGTGGGGAATTATTGCAAGAATTAATTAAACACAAGCCGCTGCAGTAAAAGCAGCAATGCATCAGGACCGAGACACAAGCACGCAGGGTGTGGCAATAGGACTATAGTCCAAGGAGGAAGGAAAAAATCACTAGGAGTGATGCATCAGAGGTAGAATCATGAGAATTGAAGGCCATTTGGTGCAAAACGAAGTTCAAGAAATGCCACCATATGGCAAATATAAACTTCAAGAAGAGATTAGTTGTCAAAAGACACAACGAAAATGTCATTACAGAAACAAAATAACAAGCACCCAAAAAAAAATCAGCACCGAACAGGTCAAGAAAAACAATAAGTTATACTCTAAATCAAAGAAGAAGAAAAGGAGATTGAAGAAATGGGGTAAACAAAATACAGTAGAATAAAACCAATACTATTAATCCTGGGGGGAAATCCCTGTCCCGGCAAGTCTTTTAATGCCAGCTTAAAATTTCCAATAAACCTAAACTATGAAGACTTCTATTGTAGACCTTATATATACAGAAAAGACATCTTACAAATATAAAACTCTAATTAATACTGGATGAGGCAAAATTACACAAGAATTGGACTAAATTTGTCCGAAGGCCATACCTAAAGCCTCTATCCACTTGTTGACCTGTGTTTTGTAATTTAGCCCCAGAGTTTTAACTAGATCTCTCTACAGTATGTCATATATATCTAATGTCTATGTGTCAAGTTATGCCTTCCTGCGACTTGCTTGTACATTTTGATCATATATATCAAACATCTTTCATAGGATCAGATAGAACCTTTGCATGAAGGAAATCAAATAACTAAGGCAATCCAACAATTAGTTAGTAGCTTGGACTAATATCCATGAATGTCTACTTCATAAAAGGAGAAAAAGGCAAATATATTAACAGCTAAAGGATGATGGGCTCAGTTACCAGTCCAATTCCTATCCCATAGACAAAGCGTCCAACCACCATAACAGGGTAACTAGGAGCCAATGCTGTTATTAGAGCTCCAACAAGATATAGAACAGAAGAGAGAATTAATTCCCTTCGTCTTCCTTCAATTAAATTTAACATTTCATTAGATTCCATTATACTGTAATATTTGCCATAAAGTATCAAACGCATATGATGAGGTAACAAACCTAAAAAATCAGCTATATTAAATGCCAAAATAGAACCAATCAAGGCACCATAGAGAGAACCACTGACCTGCAATTTTCACAACAAAAGAACAATTACACGATGAAATTTAAAAAAAAAAAAATATTAACTAAAACTACAACAGTCTTATGGCAATGTAATATAATGTGTTGCAACTCACCACAAGCCCAATTTCCAATGACGATAAATTGTACCATGTTGTCCCGCTTAATGCTGATGACTGCAGAAGAAATTTCTTAGCATACCAGGATTTTGGAAACAAAACCAAGTAATAAGACTTGAGATTTCGCAAATAGAGCAATAGACTAGATCTTCCACTCCTCTTCGATTAACAGGAAGTTCCATATTAGCTTGGAAGGTTTTACATCTCACATTGGTTATTTTCCGATTGTTTCTGTAAATGTGACTGATGTAGCTCTCAACATCATTGTGCAAAAGAAAAGCAAAGAAAAAGAAAAAGAAAAAAGATTTGAAGTTATGACTTTGTATATAATTTGCTGAAAAGTCTATTCATCCTGCCAATTTTCAGTAAAAGCTGTTATCCTTAGAATAAAAAAAAAGCAAAATCATATGGTAATTTAGTTGTCTGCAGTGAATTTGGGACAGATGCTCATTTGACAAGATCCATTATTCAATTGAGTACAATAATAAATGATTAAATGTGTATTACAAAAAATAGCATTTTGGTCACTTTAACCATATTTTATCATCTCAATGTAAATGGAGAAATCCAATCATAAAATGATTATTTGTTCTCAGCAAACTTAGGACAAATGCACTTTGAACAAGGACCAAGTGCAATCCTGTACACCTGAAAAGTGATATATTAACTGCTAGTGTAACTAGATATAAACTGCTAGAGATATTGACTACAAAATTCTAGTAACCTTCGTACATTCTGTAATATGGAATGATGATACAACATGCATGAGATACCCAGTAAGAAGCTTCTCATTCTAGTACTACCTGCATAAGACCAGAGAATACCCTAAACACACAATCTTTGACTTTCTATTACATTTTAGTTGAACTTAAAAAATAAAAATAAAAAACAAATGTCAAGGACATAGCATACCTCCAGAGAAATTGTAGCACTGGAGGTAGCGCCGATGTCATAGCCATAAAGCAGTGCTCCTAATGCTGGGAATAAAAACCTAAAGTTTAAGCAGTTACTTATAAAATCATAAAGAGATATTTTAAGAATGGAATGCTAAACTTTTAAATTAATCAACAAATTGATGATTTGGTCCTAAGTTTATTACTCCTAGCAAGAAAAGAAAATACAATTTATTGATATTTTCAAAACTATAACCCACCACTTTATCATATGATATTGAGAAATGACATTTTACTCTTAAAACTATGGACCAGCATACATCAGACTTTCTTGATAAAACTTTGGTGCAAATCAAGATTTAGTGGGAATTTAAAGAACAAGAGAAAAATATGAATGACTTTAATTACAATTACTAAGCATTACCCTTATCTGCAGGAGTAGATAAAAAGAAGCAAATCTTCTGTGAGAAGAAAGGAATATAAGCTCACAGAACAACTAAATTCCAAAAAGTTTTAATCCTTCATTGAGGAAAATGAAAAAAAAATAAAGAAATCTTTCATTGAGATAACTAAAACTACTGAAAATGCAATGCTGCTCAAACCTATAAAATATAGAGAACTTATTAAAGCTTAACTGATGCACGCATTTATGTGGTGATACATGGCTATAAGATATGGCATGATTCGTCATCATAAGATACAGGCCTTGTAGTTCCCTTTCATTCTATTATATATCACTATCACGAAACTATATTGCTACACCAAATCAGAGACCATCTTCCCGGAAAACTGAGAATGTGGAACAAGTTGAATAAAACTTTGCTTGTGTTTTAAAGGAGACACTTAATTTGATCCAAGGATAATTCTAGGAAGTGCTAGAACAGCCGAGGGGATTGAAATTCAAAGGCAGCCTCAAATAGTTTGTACAAGGCTTAGAAGTTATAATTCTTTTCTTGTTATACACGAATCAAAGAAAGCAATTTTGGTATCAGGCACTATATTGATACCTGATTGGTATGGTGTAGTAACACTTGCACAAAGGCATACCAGTTCGGTGTGGATACAATATTTTTGGATTGTTTTATTGTTTTTCCATTTTTTTATTTTTAAGGATTATTTTAAAGTTTATGAATGTTTAAAAGAACTGTGGTGTACTTTTAAATTATCCAATTAAGCCTCAGTTACTGTTCAAAGTATCCAATTAAAGTTCTTTGGATGTTCAAAGTACTTGATAAATTTCTTATTAACAAATTTAGTAGGTCAAAGACAATACTTAGAATGTAATTTTAATAAAATTAGAAATAGAGATGAAGGTAGAGTGAAAATTGAGAATCATGAAGCTCCTAAAAGTGATCATTTTTGGTATTGGGATTGATTATTCATAAGAAAAGGGAGATTGAAGAGAATGTTATCCATTGAATTAAAGCAATATGGATAAAATGATGAAGTGCAACTAGAATATTATATAATCATTGAATACCTGCCAAGTTGAAAGAATAATTTTATAGAACAGCAATACGACCTGCTACGCTTTATAGTATAGAATGTTGGTGGTTAGAAAACAATATATGCACAAAATGAGGCTGAAATAAGAATGCTGAAATGGATGTGTGGTAATACAAGAAAACATAAAATAAGAAATGAAGACACTTGTAAAAAGAAAAAGGTAGCACCAGTCAAGGACAAATTGAGAGAAAGATGACTGAAATGGTTTTGACATATACAACATAAACCCAGGAATACACTAGTATGAAGGAGTTATTTGATATATTAGAAGAAAAAAGTGGTATAGGTAGACCAAAAATTATATGGAATGAAGTAGTAAGGAAAGACTTGATATCTTTACATCTTTTAGAAAGTGTGGTCCTAAATAGAGTGGAAAGGAGGAAAAGATTCATGTAGCCAACCCCAACTAGTTTGGGATTAAGGCTTATTTGTGATAAGCTCAAAATTTGAAATTTGAACATTTCAAAATTTGAAATTTGAACAGCACTAGCAGCAATTAGAAATTCTAAGAAACACTTTATGGTATTATGTCCCAGTACTATTCAAAACATAGTTGTAGATAGATGGTATCAGAAGCTTCTAAGAACAACCCAAACAAGTAATACTATTTTCTCTTAGACTATGTGATCAAGCATGCTAACAAAAACACCAAGAAGATCATTAAACTTTAAAAGTTCCAAGATCTTCCTTAGACATTGCCTTAAAAGAGTCATATAGCACTAGCCCGTGACGTCTCCTTCAAGAGTAAATGAAAATAAAAATTAAACTTGGTATGACTTGTTTTATATGTCATCAGGCTCTTTGATCATTCTCAATAACATTTTCAAGCTACATCTGTTAAATCTCAAAGAATTGCAATAGAATTAGCAAAAATAGTACCATTAGAGCTTTAACCATGTGAAAGCACAAAATGCATAGAAACTAAAGCTTTCAAAATAACAAGTTGTCAGATAACCAGTGGTGAGACATCTCCAGTAATTTGGAGCATTCAAGTCCCGCAATATGAATTTATTAATTTTAAACATTCAATTCGTTAGGGCATATCATGCATTTTAGATCATTATGATTTATGATTGTCTGGAGTCTTCGAACAATTGCTACTCAAATTGCATATGTAGGCAAGAAGAAGAAAGGAAACAAAGGAAAAGAATGAAAGAAGAAGAAAAGGAAAGAGAAAAAGGAAGGAAAGAAGAAGACAAGAAAAGAAAGGAAGGAAGGGAAGAAGTAGGAAAAAAGAAAGAAAGAAATGAAGGAAAGAAGAAGAAAAGGAAGAGCGAAAGGAAGGAAAGAAGAAGAGGAAAGAAAGGAAGGAAGGGAAGAAGAAGAAAAGGCATAGAAGAGAAGAAAGGAAGAAAAGAAAGAAATGAAGAAAAAAAAAAGGAAAGGAAAAGAAAGAAAGGAAGGATGAGAGAAGAGAAAGAAAGGAAGGAAAGAAGCGTAAAGGGAGAGAAAGAAGATGGAAGGGAAAAAGGGATAAGAACAAGCATTACATTCAATCATCTCACCATTATCAAGAATACACCAAACCATCTAATGTTCCACTTCCACTTCATTGAGACAGTGTTCCTTCTTTATGCTAAGCAGAAATTGGTGGTCAAAGTAGTACTTAAGAACTATAGCAGCAGTAAGAGCTCCAAAGAATTAAAACTTGTGCTTCCGTATGCAAGAATAACGAAATAAGAGCAAACATTGATTATTTTTCAATTTAGTCTTTATTTTTTCTTGAGAAGAGTTCGCTTAAGTCAAAGTAACAGACACATCCCTGCTGCTAAACTACTCAGAAATCAAATCAAGAACTAAGTAAAAGAAACATGCTTTGAACCGCCGTAAGCCAAACCATAATCGCAAATGGTTAGGTATACTCACGGAAGAATCGCCGCATTGGCAGAATAGCTCTCATGAAAACCAACACTATTGATCAAAGGCTCTCTTGGATTGTCTATTTCACTCCCTTTTGCCTAATCCATCAAAAAACGAGGAAGAAAGTGAAAAAATAAATAAATAAATAGAAAACAACTTTAGGAAACCCAAAGCAAACATATCCTAAAATCAAACCCCAAGAAAGTAAAAAAGACCCTACAATCGAAGCCGATAAAAAGAGAATTCAAGAAAATCAAGAAAGCAAAAGAGAACTCCTACTTCTTTCTGATGAACCCTAGACAGCTCCGCATCGGAGGCCGCCGACGCCATTTCCTGGGCTAAAATGGGAGAGAAAGAAATAACTTTTAGCACTCAAAGATCGATTAAGAACGGAAGAGGAGAAGGTGGAGGATTCGACTCACGGCAGGAGAGAAGAGCTTCGATTTCTTCTGAATGGAGATAGGCTTACGATTAGGGTTTTGGGCGGGGTTTAAATAGTCGGCAGAGACGGCGGAGGGCGGAAAATTTGGAAGGGAAGCGAGCATGGACGCAATCGACGGTCGGTCCTCCGGAAAGTTTCGAAGGGAAGCGGGCATGAGCGCGCTCGCTGGTCGGACCCCTCTGTTTAAATCGTCTCTGTTCAAGAATCAAGATACGCGGCCCCTGATGCGTCGCCTGAAGCGAATATATGTGCTTTATTCGTGGAATTGGGGAAAAATCGGGGGGGCGCGCAGCGTTACCTATCTCTTTGAACGAATCTAACGTGCCACCGTGTAATGATTCTGGGCCGCGGTATCGACTGCGTTTTTTGAAGGCTCTAGGATCGACGGGTCTGAAGCACACGCAAGAAAAACGCCTTTTGTATGTGGCAGAAAGAGTAGCCACGTTGGATGGGTTATCGTTGCTGTCATTTCGTCGGGTCCCGTGAGAGATTGGAACTTGGCCAGGGAAGACACTGATGTGTGCGGAAAACTGCCAAAATTTGCGGCAACGTTATGGCTGCAAATTGGCCAGGTTCGCCCGTCCTGACCCGCTTAAATTCGGCCTATTTTAGAGGACTGTAAGGTTAAATTAGATTTTAAAATTAGATTCATTTCATTTTCTGAGTCAAATCTAGATTTACTAGATTCGGATCCGATCTGATACAATCCAACCTATTTAAAATTTAGATAATTTTGGATTTTCAATTCTACGATTCGATCTGATCCAACCCGGTGTCTTATTGGATTAGGTTTGAGTTCAAAATTCGGATCCGAATAAGAAACTAGGATGGGTTCTGACCGGACTCATTTGCACCCCCTACGCAACGTGAAACTGGGTTGCAGCAAAAGTTCTTCTCTAGTTCTCGGATATCGAAGTCTGAAACCTCAACCCACCTCTCTTTGAAAATTGGGGGGGAAAAAAACAAATACGCATATGCTGATCGCCAAATAGTTTTTTTTCACTAAATATGGGGACATGCATATATCGTAGGTAACATATACCACATGCGCTAGATTCTAGTTATTATAATATTATAAAGGAAAATACTTTGGGGCATGGAAGAAAAGTTGCATGGACCTATTATGTAGTATGGGTTGGCAAGAACACCAAATTTTTCAAGAGAAATTAAGGTCAGGTCTTCAAATGGATTTTAAATTACTTATAAATCTCTATGGTACAAATTGCACATAAAGTTTGCATGGTAAGAAGATTGGTTAACATAAAGGTAATAGTAAGTTCCTGGATGAATCCCATCTTACGAATGCCAGACTAGGAGTTTATATATAATCACTAGAGACTGCTGACTCCATGTTAAGGAAAAATTAATCAAAATCCTCGGTTGAACCCTAAATTATTTCTAGGAACTCAAGTTACAAGTATCTTATAAATACAATGAAAGCTGCTCATTTTATTTCAAACTAGATTGTTGCACAAGTGAGTAGTGGGTACATAAACTACATTCTAAGAGGTAGCAGTCATAGGAACTCACTCTTCCATCTCCCTTGAATCTTGGAGACATGCCGAGTCTACACAGCATCCACATTGTAACCTTTTTGTCTTCAAGACTACCAATGCTAGATGACTAAAGAATCTCATGTCTCCGATGAGGGCCGATGGGATGAGGCCGAGATCAGAGAGGTTTTTGGGACACAGCTAGCAGGTACTTGCCACTCCGATTCCTCAGGATGGGATGGATAGGCATGTGTGGGCGGCGACTGGGTCAGCTAGGATGAGGGCAGCGGATATTCAGGTACTGTTGGGGGGTGAGCCGGCCAGGCATTGTGAGGGCAGGTGAATTTGGAGGATGCGGGCTCACCCACGGGTGGCATTGTTCATTTGAAAGATGGTCTAGGACTGCTTGCCTACCAGGAGGATGCTAGCCAGGAGGGGGTTGGGGGTCTCTTCGATGTGTGTGGACTGCCCGGAGTCGATGGAGACTGCTAGCCATATGCTATTTGAGTGCCCACGGGCAGCTCAGGTTTGGGGGAGGGCATCCTTCCCCTTACCGGGCCGTACGTTTGGTGTGGAGGATTTTCTACGGTAGGTAAGGATTGCTCTACGATCGTCGAGCATTGTAGGGTGGGGTATTGTTGTCGTCTATCTGGTGTATCATATTTGGCTGGATAGGAATGCTAGAGTGTTTGAGGGGAGGAGGGCTCTCCTGAGGTCTGTTGTGGAACGGACCCTCCGTCAGACAGTGGAGATTATAGAGGCTGCTGTTGGATTCATCTGCAATGGTCAGGGACATCTGGGACCCCCTCTTTGCTACCATAGTGCCCGGATTTATCTTTGTCTCTTGGGAGCCCCCACCTCCTGGCTATCTTGAGGTGAACTTTGATGGAAGTCTGCCCGGCAGCGCCGATCGGGCGGGTGTGGCTTTTGTCATCAGGGATCATGGCGCCAGGCTAATTGCAGCAGATGGGCACCGTTCTTTCGAGGCCTCAGCTTTTGGGGCGGAGCTTAGGGCTGCCTGGGAGGGGCTGTCTTATGCGAGATATGTTCTGCAGGTTGGTTGCATCGTTTTGGAGGAAGACTCAGCTTCCCTGATGGCGTGTCTGAGAGAGGAGGGGCGGGAGAAGGTGGAGCACCCGCTTCTGGGCAACATTCGTCGGATGCTACGGAAGTACCGGATCCTCTAGAGGCATGTCCTGCGGGAGGCGAACCAGGTTGCTGACTGAGTCGCCTTCTTTATTGCGCACCATTTCAGAAACCTTCTTTGGACGCAGCAGTATTTTGTTCCTTTTGCTTTGTGTTGTTTGCTTGATTCTGATATAGCTGGTTGTGCTCATGCTAGGGTAGTGAGAGCAGCCGTTTTCATCAAAAAAAAAAAAAAAAAATCTCATGTGAAAGTTCTTTCGTATGATGCTTTGAAATCTGTGACAAATTGCATTACCACCTTTATGACCCTGGGATCGATAGCAAGTGATTGAAATATAACAGCCAAGGACAAGCTAAAGCTCAATTGAGTCCTAAAAATTGTACAAAGTCTCTGATGGTTTGAAACAGAAAGGCCCACGTCAGAAGGTTTCAAAGCACTCCAAGTTTCCAGTACAGACAAAATGATAGATGTCTTTCGGAAAGCCACCATGCCATTACCCTTAAGCATACACCACAAAAAATAAAGGATACAAACTACAAGTCCTACATATTTTGGCATTGTTCATCACACATTCTCTTAAAAAGGATATTGTCCATCTCAAAACAGAGAAAAAGTAGCTCACATAGGAAACATGGGTTTCAAGTGCTCTACCCAAATTACCTTGTAGGTCTGATCAAACTGCACATATCATGCTCGGGCATCAACTAAAACCCCTTGTGCAAACTGACTTCCGGAAGATAGGAAAACAATATCATTTGGAACAATCAGAATCATCTGTGACTATATCAAGAGGACAAAACAATTGATTAATCCGTACACTCCAGGCAGACTACGTCAAGAGCATCAAATAAATCAAAATTTGCCAAACCAGTACCAGATGTTATATTGGCGAATGACCAATTCAGCATGATATGGATCCGTATCTTACTATTCGGGGGTGTACCGAAATAGCGAGGAGAAGAGGGAAGAAAGAGAAGGAGGGAGAGAGAGGAGGAAAGAGAGGGAGTTAGCGAGGGAGTGGAGAAAGAGAGAGAAAGGGAGATAAAGCGGCTAGTACTATTGTGGTTCGAGGAGGGCAACGGCCATAGGGGGAGCAATCTCCAATTCTTCACGGCGAAGGGTTTTCTAACAATAAAAGGTGATTGGTGAGGGGATGAGAGGGCCTTCATCAAGAGATTAGGAGGTGGCACAAATGAAGGGCAGAGATCGGAACCCTAAGAGAGAGAGAGGAGAGGGAAGGAGAGGAAAAGGGAGGGAGGGTTGGGGAGGGAGAGAGAGAGAGAGAGAGGGAGGGAGAGCGGTCGGTATTGTTGTGGCCAGATGAGAGTGGTGGCTGTGAGGGAGCATGCTTCAGTTTTTCGTGGTGAGAGGTTTTTAGTAACGGAAGGCAACCAAAAGGGGAACAAAAGAGCTTTCGTCGAGAGATTAAGAGATAACGCTTCAACAAGGGGCAGAGATTGGAACCCTAAGGGAGTTGAAATTGGTAATGATGAAGAATGATGTAACTAAAACATGGAGATACTCATCCAAACTAAACTATATGAACCATTAAACATTTCAAAATGAAGCTATTTCTAATTTCATGAAATAAACCCAAGAAACCGTAGCAGATCTCATTATGGTTCCTTTCAAATAAGCAAGGAAAGCATCAACAGGGTCGTGGACTGCATGAAGCCCCAGGCAACTGCAACCAATCTCCAAACCCGCCTCACATCGGGACAATCAAATAAGGTATATGCTACCGTCTTCTCCTTACCGAAACATTTGTCACAGGCCGAAGGGAGCCCTGGGCCCCTGCTGTACAACACGCCCCTAGTTGGAAGCCATCCACATGCTACCTTCCAGAGAAATTGGGTTACCCGTGGGTGAATGTAGAGCTTCCAAATCTAACCATTATCCATTATCTGCGTGGCCTTAGCTCTATATAGGTCACAGAGATCACTAACTCTAACATTCAACCTGCAAGTCGTTCTCCAAACCTTTCTATCGGAGACTCCCTACCTGGGAATCGGCATAGCAAGGATTCTCTTTGCCAACTTGTCCTCAAAGCTGTGCTAAACAGTCGCGACATCTCTCATATCTCCCTACGCGATAAAATTATCCCCCATCCCCCTTAAATTTTGTGGACATGCCAGATTGGTGTGACATTCTACGTTATAATGCTTTTTTTAAAAAAAAGCTTCCGGTCTGCACTCTAAATGACTCATGAAATCTCATGTGAAAATTCCTTTTTTCATTCAAGCCTCCAAAGATCTGCCACAAATTGCATCACAGCCTTAATGCTCTTGTGATTGATAGCTAGTGATTTAGGAAAATATAACAGGCAAATACTACATTTGTATACAGATCTTGCATGCATATGGATTATGATTATATGGAATGTCATGTACAAAGGAGATGACCAACCTGAGGCAGGTTATAAAAATGTGTGTTATGACTGGTATTAGAGGCCCATTCATTTGTCAAGATCAAAATTTTTAGCTATTCAATCAAAATTATGTTTGTGAATCCAAAATTGACTACGCGACAATTTAATGATCAATTGTTAGATATCATGTCTATCATGAAAGGCCAATACTTCACGGCAAAATAAACATAAAATCTGCTTTAATAACTCAAAACATAACTCAAAAAAATCCCTCAGCATAATTAACATACTATATCATTGCTCAATTAACATACTGTTGTTAATGATAGATGAGCGTGATACCAAACAAGTTACTCGTGGATACCCAGAGATTTTTAATCACTGAACCATAGCCTACCAAACATCAATGGAGACCAAATCACTCGGATCACCGGAAATCTTAGATCACCGTGGTGATCCTGTTGGGTTACCAAACACCCCCTAATGGTTGTTCTCTATGCAACTGTTAACATTTCTGCTCTGTTGCAGTGTCAAAATCAGCTCTATTCCAAGATTTAAAATTTGAATTGTTAACTGATGCTTTGGAGCATCCATCAGCCACATTTCCTTCTTGCTGAATCTTACCAGCACCGAAATTTGAAATCACCGCGGACTGGCGGCAAGATGTTACCCCCATGCTCTGGGGCTAATGCTGAACTTGTTGGTGCTTAGCAAGAATTATACTTTGCAGTAGTACTTAATACGCTTATGGCGATCCATGTTCCCCATAAAAGGAAACCAGACTGCTGACTGGTTAGCAAGCAAGGCGCTGCATGGTAACTACATTCTTCGGAGAGGAGACCTTTTGTTTTCACACATTAGCTGTTCTGATCTTTGTTTTTCTTACAGAGCCTTCTCCTCTGATGTACCAAGTATATATATATATATATATACTCATTTAGTTTTATCTAGTACTCCTACATTTTTCGTTTATTGCATGGAAGAGAGATGAGATTCAGTACATGATGCCACAAAGCCTAACAGGTCCAAGAAACTGTAGATGTAAGGTGGAGGCAAACGCCATCCTGAAAAATTCTTCTAAAATGTGGTTGAAATAAGTTATAGTCATGTGGTTATTTCGATAGCTCATTGAGTAAATAATGGTAACAAATGATTTAGGACTCATGATGGGAGTTCTGCTGCTACAATGTTGTCACAGTACAGCCTTGCAGCTATCATCATAGGCCCTGTCATGAAGGCCCCATTTGACCAACCCACAAGACCAATGGCCATGGAGGAGCAATGCAACCAAGTCACTTCCAAAAGCTTCTTTAAGGTTGCAGAAAACCATAAGTCAAAGGTGCAGTACCACAATTCACAGGTTGCTCTCTCAAAAGGAACAAGTTCACTACATTTATTTGCACAAAGTTCATCCAGCCTGCATTATAATTTCAGTTAAAATGTCTGCTAGACATTGCTAACGGATGATCGCACGGCGAGAAAAGCAATGCACTGATGTTTCTTTTCCATACCTTCAGGCTGATAAGGGAAAGGACTTTTTTTTTTAGCTTTTGGTGGGTTGCCATGGCTGGTACCGGGTCCAGTTCCTCTGTCCAGGGTTGAGAGCATGACCCTTCGAGTGGTAGATGTACTCATCACCCTCTCCCGAGAAGTTCTCCTTGTGCTCTACTCCATATCTTCGAGGTTTCAGCATCAAAAGCTGCCAAGAAAAATAAGCTGCCTAGCATTCTTTATGCATAACAGTAATTTACATGGTGTATTTTTAGCAGGAAAACTCCTTTTCCATATTTTCTTGCACATTTTCAGAAGCATGACAAATGGGACTCTTGATTTTTTCAGTGGCATATTGTAAGAGACTACAGTTTCTCTATAAACATTTACAAACATAAATCTTTACATTTTTGCTAGCCTTGTGATGCAGACAATATCTTGGGTTAACGATCTAAATAGTAGATTTGAATCAAATAAACAGCACAAAAATACTCTAAAGTTTGTAAATTTTTATAATGAGAAATATATTTAGGATTTAAGTTGATAGAAATCAGAGGATATACTCAGATTACTTACTTCATCCCCTGTATGGTCGGTGATATAGTGCAGCCAGCCATGCCACTCAGGTGGCACTTGGGATGCATTATAACGGCCCTTCTCTGCATACTCCACCCACCTGTGCCGCCCTGCACAATCATCAGTACTCTTATTCTCATCATTTTTGAAACAACAGCATGTTAGCAAACAAGATTTTCAGCGTTGCATGCTATGAATAATAGCTTCACAGAAATTGTCAAGTTCAACTTCTCATGCACGAAGTTCTCAGTTTAAAGATATCCCAAAACTTACTATGACAAAAAAAATAATAGCAAATCAAAATTTTCTGGTGCTTGGCAGTTTCTGCTTAGACCGTGCTTTTTATTCTGTTGCATGAAAAATATTTTTACTACGAGTAATGTCCTACTTTATTTTTCGACCGAGAAGCAGAAAGGAAAAGATTCATATAGCTGACCTCAACTAGTTTGGGATTAAGGCGCAGTTGAGTCGACATGCTAGTTGAAGCAAAGGAAAAACAGTTAATATTTTCCTCCAACTTCAATTCTGCTTTTCTGACTCATAATATGAGAAAGTTGTACAGGTACATGCAATGAATATGTGCAGTGCCTCTAATAGGTGTGGTACTTCAATATGAGTTGGAAGAGTCCAGAGAGATGAGTCAACTTTGTGTGTAATATCATGAAACAATTTTCTCTCCCCTTCCCTTTGTTTCTTTAGGTTGCCTTGTAAGATGAAACAATTCTATGAACACATGCAATGCATTTGGGAGTACAGAGGTACAACTATGCATTAAAGGGTCTATCCAGAAGATGAGGAGAGGTTTTGAACTGGGAGTCTAAGAAACTTGTATCTGAAACAGATAGTCAATGTTCAATGACTTAAGCAATGACCTCTGATATATTTAACTCATGATTTCTTATAGCTGCAGTACCATCCAAATTAAACAACTTAAACTATATTGTCCTTTCCATTGAATTCTTATAGTGCAGTTCCATCCAAACCAAACAATTTGAGGTACAAACAGCGAATGATTTTGGTGAAAATATAAAATTGCTGTTCAGGTGATCCTCTTTTGACAGAAATATGTAGCTTTACAACAGAGGGAGAAACAAAGTACGCAGCTAGGAAGAAGCCTACTAACCATACTGAGTGTCCTGCAATTTTTCATAATACTTGTTTCCAAATTTATCAACTCCTACGAGGGTTGCACCTATGTTGTGAATTTTTGTTTGCCTGCAAAAAATCATAGTTACAACTATTATATATTAACTCCCCTATCAAAGAAAAGGTTAACAGTTATAGGCACATACTAGTTGGATCTCTTACATGCAGGGAGAAAAGGAGGCTCATCTGATCTTTTAATAATTCAGGAAAAAAAAAGTTGAAATTCAGAAACTGGCTAATCTGAGCTCTATGTAGGTGCATTAAGAACACTTACATCAGTAATCGAACAATTATTTACATGTTGTCTTAAAAATCAAGCAAAAAATAATGAGAGAGAGCAAATATTTAATTTCAGATATAGGTGAATCATGTAATATCATCTTTTGTTTCTATGTACATCTAAGTGAATCTGCATACGTTGTAGTTGTATAGCATACATGACTACCATCTCCACAGCATTGACGTTCAACATATAGAATAACAAGGCATTTACCGATATGATGTCCTCAAAATTTTCAATCTGGCCACCACATCCAGCTTTAGAGTTAGCACAGGTAACAAGGCTGTATTTGGTTGTTGAAAAGCTATAAAGGAGAAAGTTTGGCGAAATTCATTTCCTATTTTTGGTCATGAAAGAAAATTTATCAAGAAAAGTTACAAGATTATAAGAACTAAACTTCAAACTAAAAGGTTTAAATATATCCTACCTTCTAGGTGGCAATTTCGAGATAGAAGAAAAATAAGAAGTTGATCAGGCTTATTCCCCCAAGGTCTTTGTTGCCTTATGTTTTTACCACAAATTTGACAATCTGATCATACCACAGAAAGGTGTTTTTGTTTCATTTCATTATTTCTTTTTTCCCTTTGAATCATCGTTCATTTTCTCAGAATGTATATGTTTCTTTATGAATCACTGCAAAATGATTTCACATGGATAAGGAAGCAAACACAGGATTAAGGATGTGACTTAGCAATTTCCAGATTTCAGAAAGTAGGTATGAGCATCCAATTGATGTGCATGAGTTCTGGATTAGTTCCAAAAATATGCTTTCATTCAAAATACGTAGAAAACATGATGCTGCTAGTGTATCATTCTTCTGTAAATTACCAAGTTCATGTCCAGTGTGGCCTTGCTAAAATTGGTTATCTATCCATGTTGGTGAAGGCTGGAAGCACATTAAGTCTCCATTTATAGGTTAAAATAATAATAAAAAAATAATGTCTTACAATTATTCACATGGCATCGAGCAATGCCCAATAGCCGTAAACAATCATATTTTGTTCCATATGAATATTTCAAGTTGCAAAGGTGTTCACATATCTAGGTTTCAAAACAAAAACAGAGTTTAGCATTCCATTTGCCAAAATCCCACCCACCGGCCAAGGTCAAACAACAGGGTTTCAAGATACTTTACAACCTAGTTTTATAAAACATTCCAACCAATCTGGTATTATTCAAACCAAAATAGAAAACATCAGATTTAATGAGAAAGGTGAATTTAAAGAACACTAAAAAATTGAAGGTAATGGAAATATATCAATAGTAACTAAACATAAGATAGCACTAGTTGAATATAACATGGCCATTTTATTGACTAAATCAGTAAAAAAAACATTCTGCAATGAATAAAGATAGATACCTCAGGTGTAAACATAATCACCATTTAAAAATAACAAAAGCAAGGAGCGAAAAGATTCTGAAATTGGTCAAAACAGAGCCAAAATTGGTACACGGTAGATTCATATTGATCAGTTTTGACAGTAGGCAAGGTTTTAAATACCAGTAGCCAACCCCATACTATTTTTCCATTGGAATGGTAGGTATTAGTCGGTATCGGTACTGATGGTATGTACTAAAACTGAAAACATCAAAAAAAAAAAAACACAGTACCGATCAATACAATCAATACGATACTATCGTCCGCACCATTACCGACAAGTATGGATTTATATGGCTAGTATGTACCAATGCAGATTCTTTTGGCAACCCAAGTTACCCAACACCCATGCTGATGCTGGTTTCACATCAGAATGATATGATATTAATGCTACCAGCCCATTCCAACAATTTTTGAATCTATAGCAATAGGCCAAACCAAAATGCTTTGAACTTTTTCATTTAGACAACACTGCGAACCATGCCATTACCACTTTTTGTATTTTAAATCCAAAATTTAGTACAAGGTATTTTGTCAGTTTCCAAATCACCAAGCTAATTGCTAATGAGAGTCAAGTTTGTATCATGTATATTTGTCATACCGACACAACTTTTATCATGGCATACATGATCCAATCTAACCAACTGGATGTATTTGGTTTCATTGTCATGCTTGAATTCCCCATATTGGTCCCAGTACACAGACACGCATGGCCCAAAATAACAGGGGACTTGTTGACTTGACCATAGGATACAGATCCCCAAGGAATGTTAGTGGATAATAGTTCTCACTAGACTTATTATTTTTTTCTTCCTTTGTACTGTTTAGTCCAACTTTCTGAGATGCCAATATTTATGTGACAACTATTATCTGAATTCTGAAATAATTAAAATGTCAAGTTTTGCATCTGAAATTAAAAATGCATAGAGTTACTAATCCCTTTTCACATTAGAGCCTTGACTATCACACTTAACTTCGATGTTATTTAGCATCCTTCACCATACATCACTACTATTTTCCCTTTCGTGTGCTTTTGTCAAAATGATCCTTATGGCGTCAACTTTTGACTCCCTACAATTTTCTCTGCTTCACAAGTGAAATAAGAAAAGTTGCCTAAAAATTTAAATCTAGTCATAATTTTGTAACAAAATCAAGCAAAAGCATTTTGCTGCTCTGAATCATATTCCTTAGGGGGAAAAAATCAGGATGTCTTTTTAAGAGGGAAAACACCATCTACTACCAACTTTACTGGGTGTTCAAATTCATATTCTGCAGGCTGATTTGTTCCATTTTTTCGGTCAGTCCAAGACTTCGATACCCTTTGATGACATTCTTACCCTCATATGAAATTGATCCTGAAATTATTCTTCTGTTATATTGGGGATAATGATCCTAACCTACAAACTGTCATGGGGATGTCATACATTCCGCTGTCTTGATGACAAGTAACAAAATCAAACTACAATTCTTTTTCTGTGACCACATGTTAGCATCAACCAATAGCAGGAACTACACCTCTACCAAAGATGTATTCCTCAATTTTCATTGTGTTCCGAGAGATTTGCAAACAGAGAACTTGCTAAACTGAATAAGATTTCTTATGAACAGGAGGAAATTTAAAAGGAAGCTTATGCCCATCTATCTTACAAGAATGCTTGCCGGAAATCTACTTGTGAAGTCTTAGTATTCATGTTAGCAGTTGTATCAAGCAGATAATAAGAATGCAATCCTAATAAATGTTCAAGCATGTTTCTACCTCATCAAGATAATCAAACATGCAATAGCTCCAAACAAACTCAAAAAGGCAGCACTTGCTTGGTTTAAACTTTTCATCAGATGCAGGTTATATAGGTTACAACACAAAGCTCTCATATCTAACCATGACAATTTGCTCAATAATTCTAATAAGTTCTTATTAATTTTTATAAGTTGATGGAAGGCATGGTTATTACAGATGCAGATGTAGATATAAGATAGTAAAATGACTCAGAAAGGGTCACATTAACCATCATATTTTTCGAGCATCAAAATAGAGTCATCAACCTACCTCTTGCCTGAACTGAAGTATGCAATTAATTATAAGTGATTTATGCATTTGATCTAATTAATCAAGCATAACCAGATAAGTGCCTGCCTATGGTCAACTGGTGTGTTGCAAGTTTCATTCTTATAGCATAAGATTTGGAATGTAAAAGCTCCTTCCCTCCAAGAATTTGGGTGGGTTCTTATGAACATGAACAGATCTCAAATGATCACCTTAGATTTTAAATTCTCTATTTTACTAATTACTTAGTTGTCTGCAAGGAAGACAAAAAAATCGTTTGCAACCTATTTCTTTATTCCTTCAGATAAAAGTAGTCTAGAGATCCTTAGCTCATCATTTACACCTGTGATCCTCCAATCTAGAGACATGGCCTTCCCTTGCATTATGGTTCATATTCAAGCAGAAGTAAGGTCACATAAGAGACTGTATGATTTTCAGTACATGGCCTTTTATAAAGGAAAAATAAGCAATCCTTCAAAGAACAGATTGCTGTGATGCTCTTATGAATTGGAAAGCCTTCCAGCTGGGAGTTCCGATTTGCGTGGCAATGCACATGCTAATTCTCTTGCTTTTCATTGGTAGTGGTGAAGCATGTTTATAGAATCCTCTTGATGTCTAACCATATCTTGACATTACGCTTGCCTTTTCCACTATAATCTTTTCATTGTTAAAACCTCATTTTACCAATTAAGAAAATCCAATACTGAAAAATGAAAGAAAGAAGAATTTCACAAACTTGAGATTTCCCAAGGAATATATCTCTCATCACCATTACACATTGTAGTAATCATATGTTCATTTTGCAATTCATTTTCTGTGTCAAATCAACAATTTTTTTCCCTATAAACATCCTCATCTACTTCTAAGTTTGACATTCATTTTTTTCACAAAAAACAGTAATCAGATGTGGCATCAGTCGTAAAATCCATGTGCAATCCAAATTCCTATGGCTAATGTATATCAATAATGAGGTAAAGCTTAGCTTTAAAGAGTTATTTTCCTCATTCAATACTGCAATCGAATTCCATTATTGAATTAATGTGACTCAAATTAGTGATTATGCCTCCCAGCATGCTACTGAATTTGCACTTTCCTTAGTGATTCTTTCCAACTTTGAAGATCAAGAAGGATTGAGGGAGGCCATTCATTGGTGAAAGTTGAACAGATCACACTACTCAAAAATTGTAAAGATACAATTTTTGACAGTCGTATTCTTTCCAGCCATACCTCCACTTCATAAATCATCAAGATTGATGTACAAACAGTGCAAAACAATTGTCTTGAAACAAACAATGTCTTGAAACAAACAATGTCTTGGAACAAGCAAATTAGATAAATTCAGTTAGCTTCACCATGACCCTCATTTCCAAAAAAAAGAAAAATCTATACCATGAGCTGCTGAATAACATAAGTAACTACTGTCAGTATCGTCCGCTAACTGGTCATAACTCATAAGTAGTAGACTTGAGAGGGAGAAAGGTCATTTATAGAAGCCTAGCTGTTGTGAAACTATACAAAGATAAAATGGGTTTAACTGCAACCGTAAGCCCATAATCCACTCAATTTATATGCACGTACATCCGTGTATATATATATCTGTGCATATACATACATGCATATACACATTATAAATATTATATTATGAAAAAATATAAGCAGAAAGAAATAATATTATATTTTTTCTTTACCCAGTATAACCATGAAAACCTACAGGAAAGCAGACATGATTCATGAGCTTATATGCACATCATCTACAATTCAAAACATCAACCTCATCTTACCGGACATTATCGGGCAAGTAGAGCATCGAACTGACCATATTTCTAGGATTTAGAATTTTTATGTCAAATAGAAAAAATCTACTCATATTTCTATAGGCAGATATTCCAAGAAGCATTTGTGAGTAATTAACCATCATTTAAGATAGATAGATAGATAGATAAATATTTTATTGAATCATGGCTTTCCTATAATATACAAGAGCAATGCACCAATAGAGCAAGTTTAGGAAAAAGCAACATTGTTTTGAATGATTATTCACAAAGTAAGTTTAGAAGTATGAATTGATCATGATAAAATTCAACTACTTTGGCACAACAGTGCATACATGCAGCATAAATCATCCCATAATATGGTAGCACAATGACAGTAATAAAAAAGACACTTACAACAGATTCCCATCCAGAAGGCATTTCCTGTAAAATGCAACAAATGTGGAACATCAGAACCTTGTATTAAAAAAAAATAAGACAGTTAACTATTATATGTTTATACAAAAATGCCGGTCGACATAAAGATGCAAGTATGAAGAAACTAAATGAACAGAATTTTTTTTTTAAGAACTGTGGCACAGATGGGCCTATTTTCTTTACAAGTGCCAAAAATGAACCTAATGCACCTATGAGGACCAAAAAAGAGAAACCATTGAAAGGATCACTAAATGTTTGTCATAAATAATTTCTTTATTCATTGTCTAACTCTGTCTTACTAGTTCGCTGAGAGGGAATTGTTTGGTGGTGGTTTAGAGATCCTGTATAATAGTGGGAGGAAAAATTACAAGTCACTAAGAACTCCAAAATTGTCTCAGGAAAAATGGGTTTTATATTTTGGATATGATGAACTCTACAAGAACTATCGAAGCATCAATTAATGCATCATGAGTTACTTCCCGATCATGAAATAAATTCAGAAAAAAAAACTCAAGAAGTCATGCAAGTCCAACAAAATGTCCCAAACTCCTGCCTTTACACAAATTCCAAGCAACAAACTGATAACAAGAATGGTTTTCCAGAAGTGCATCGCAAGTGGCATAAATAGCACCAGAAAGAACATTTTCTTGGGGAGAAAAACAGAATCAAGATGACAAAAATGATCATGGTCTTTAAAGCAAAAGAAATCATCAACAAAACTTTGGCCTCCAGCTTGCCGAACATATAAATCTCACGAAATAGCTGGGACAAAGCCAACTTCTTGAAACTTACATACTTCTCATCATGCTATTTTTTCTTGCACGAAACCGAACGATCAAGTTAAATTCTTTTGAACCAAAAACTTAGGGAAAAAATATTCTTTTACTTAATTTTGATCGCAATCCTTAAGAAACCTAGAAAAGATCAACAAAATCAATAAGATCTTGGCCCCCAGATCGATGGAGAAGGGGGAAAATTAACGACCACGCACAGCAATAAAATGAAATCTCGCATTTGGAGAGACAAATCCATAAAAGAAAGATTCCTTGCAAAAGAATAAATTCATGAAATAAGACCATCATGCCAAGGCCGAGATGATACTTTTTGGTTTTTTATTTAAAAAATCAACAATTAGGACTCACGCATAGCCCTCTTCTCGAATCTCCTTCACGAAATTTCCGATGCCTTTTTCTCTAATCGCCTTGAAGACGCCCCGGACTAAAGAAGCCATTCGTCTCCTCTGCTCTCCTCTCGGCGTGAGGAAATCCCCTTTTCTCGCACCGAAACCGCACGCCGGTCGCTCCCCCTTTCGGCCGGGCTTCCCTCGCGATAAGTAGTTCGTCCTGACACCTTGGCCGCACGCGTGCGAAGCACGTTCGCACGTGACTGTAATATCCAAAGCCCGAAACATGAACAGGGGCATTTAATTCCTATTTTAAGTCTGTTGGGGGGCATTTATCAAAAGGAGAACGGGATGAAGGGAGACTTAGATACGAGCTTAAGGATTCCAATTAACATGATGATAATTTAGTTTCAAGAAATGAAAGAAAAAATATTGTTTTTTTTTCTCAATTAACTGATAATGAGATTGGTTATTCAAGAAATGAAAGAAAAAGATAACCGATTTGAAAGCGCAAGTATTGATCTGAGTAATGATTTTTTCTTACGCGATCTAAACCCTACCCTACCAGGTTTATTTAGTAAGCGAGTTTCAAATGAGCCAAATATTTGATGACTTGATTAGATCTTGACCTAATTTGATATGATTTAACACCAAAAATAGTAGCTTTAAAATCCCCAACCCCCATGTCACTTGATATTTTACCATTCAAGATATTTATGGGTTGAAACTCATTGAAGGTTAAACCACATTCTCATTTGTAGACATCAACGGCAGCAATCCACATTATCTTTTATTCTTATAATTATAAAGTATTCAATACTCTTTTCTTTTATATTTCATTTGCTTTAACTCTTGAATCTAGAGCGTAACTAATTACTTTTAAACGTATTTGTTTCAATTTGGTTTGACTTGGTTGATATGGACTCTGATTTTACTTGATCACCAAATGTGTGTCTCCAGATCTATAATTAAGATCCAAAAAAAATTAAGTTGGACTCTAGTCTTGGTTACACAATTCAGACCTAACCAATTATTAGCCCAATGATATAGCTGCAAGTTGGGTTATATATACACACACGCACGCACGCACGTATGTATGTATGTATATATGCGCGTGCGTCTAGTTAGGGACTTCTTAGTAATTTACTTCTTGCAACAAAAATAAACTAGTCCTTGGCATGCTGAGACTTGTTTATCACCAGACCTGCAAATAATTCACGCATCACTCAAGAATCTAAGAATAATTTAGCCATTATGATAAAAATCATCTACAAAAAAAATAAATTACTTATGATTCATGCACATAAACACCCCATTTTTAAAGAGCATTCGGATCCCAACTCAGGGCCTACAAGCAAATTAATCATTGCAATTAGCATCGGCGCTCGGTTTATTGGGATTAGCTTTTATTTTTTTTTTCCTCATGGCAGCATATGGAGTGCAAAATTTGAAAATAGCCCAACTTTTAATCAAGAAGCCATAATGTTGCTGGAAATTGGATCCGGGGGCAATCTTCGGTCGAGGAGAGGAAACGACTGTTCGTTCTCACGGCGGGGCGGCGGTCTGTCGGCGGGCGGCGTCCTCCGTCCGGGGCTGTCGGAGAGAAGGAACAGCAGGTCCTCGCAGCGGGGCGGCGATCCGTTGGCTGGCGGCGTCCTCCATCCGGGTGCCTGCACACGAACCGGTGGCCGGGTTCTCCGGCGCCGGCCCTCCGACGCTCAAGTCAGGGAGGGGGCAAATAGTGGGGAGAAGGAGATAAACAGTGATTTTTGGGTGTATGAATGTTCCGATCCCCTCTTGGGAGGCCAAGGTTCCCTTTTATATGCGGGGGTCGGTTTACCTGTGATGTAACAGGGCGAGGCCGTAGTACGGCTTGGCATGTTGTTCAGGTCGGCGCTCGGTCAGGCGAGTCATTGCACTGATGTCGGCGGTATGGCCGAGATCAGAGACTTATCATAGTCGACTAGACCCTGCTGGGTCGATTTGCCGTGGAGAGCCGGGGATCCGTAGATGTCAGGAGCCATGCGCATTTATTGTGGAGTAAGCCGGAGATCCGCATTTATTATGGAGTAAGCCGGAGATCCGCATTATTGGTGGAGTAAGTCGGAGATCCGCATTTATTATGGAGTAAGCCGGAGATCCGCATTATTGGTGGAGTAAGCCGGAGATTACAGCGGCCATGCGCAATAAATGCCGGAAGGGTGTTAGAGTACGGTCCTCGGACATCGGGGTTTCTCTTAGGTCGGAGGTTTCGGGGTCGGTCATCTTGTGGCCGAGCGTTCCGAGGTCGGACGCTGACTTCGGCTGTCCGGGGTCGGAGGTTGTACGGCTTCTTAGGGGTATTTATGTCATTTGGGGGAAACTTTATTCCCCCCAACACTACCCCCCGACTTCCGAGTTCGAGCGGCTTGTGGAGCTCGGACGTGGGAAGTAAAGTCTGTCACTAAGGTTGGGGGGAAGGTCTCGCCCGCCCCCTTGTGCTTTCCGGAGCTTTTATGGTGAGATATGCGCCCTTTGGCGTCTCGAGGCTGCTTTATTCGGTGAGCTAATGATGGAGCTCGTATCATCATGCTTCTTGAATCGCCAGGATCATTTTACGGCGGATTAATAATGGGGGACCTCGAGCTCGTCGAGGCGGTGTCTCGATTCCGTAATCGATGTTTCTGGCTCATTAATGAGTGTGCCGTTACGGGGTTTGAAACGGACACGCGGCGCGACCCGAGGTCGGACGCTTTCGATTTCATGTTACTGGATCATAATTCTGAAGAAGTGGAGGCCTCATCGGGGCTCCACGTGTCCCAGATCTTATTAAACGAGGGGAGCGGGGGTTACGTCCGCTCGTTCCTCAGGACGATTTGATTCTGTGGGCCCATGATGAGGCCCCGAGATCCGATGGGACAACGCTTCGATTTCGTATCCGATTTATTAGACCGGAGTGAATACGGTGCCTCGGCTTCCGAGGTCGACACGTGGCGCAACCCGGGGGGATGGGAACCGACCCCGTCGATCTGGGCCGTCAGGGGGGTCTATATAAACCCCACGAGTCTGCCCTAAAGGTCTTGTTTGGCTGCCTCTTATTTTCGTCGTCTTTCCCCCCTGCTTTCTCCCTCAGCTGAGTCTTGCTGGTGGTGCCCGGAGCGATTTCCGGCAATGTCCAGTAGGTTTTCTTCCCGTTTTCACTAGGGTTTCCTCTTTTCTCCTCCTCGTCAACCTCCATTTTCTACTCTTAACTTTTGCTCCACTCTTCCGTGAGAATGGGTTCCGGTCCCGAAGAGGTTGGGTCGAGTCTGTCGGAAGAGGAGCTGGAGTTAATCCGCTCCCGTTTCTTCTTCCAGCCCGGGTTTCGCCTTGAAACCGCAGGGCCGGAAGATAGGGTGACGCAGCCGCCCCCAGGTCGGATCGCGGTTTACCGCGAGACACTTTGGGCGGGCCTGCGTTTTCCCGCCCATGAGTTCGTGAGCAACTTGCTGGCCGAGTACCAACTCGTCCCGGCGCAGTTGGCTCCGAACTCATGGAGGACCATAATTGGGTTTTTATCCCTGTGCCTCGGGCACGGAATCCCGATTTCGGTAGGCCTTTTTCGCCGGTGTTTTCTGTTAAAGAAAAATCCGGCGGACGTAGGGTGGTTATATTTCGCCTTTCGAGGCGGTATGTCACTCTTCCGGGGCGCCCCTTCCTCGATTCACGAGTGGAAGAGGAAGTTTTTCTTTCTGGCGTCTGCGGCGCCTTGGGGGTTCGAGCCAAGGTGGGGACACCCTCGGCTGAAGGCCCTCAACAAACTCTCCGAGCCCACGGGGAGGGAGCTGAGGACCCTGGACTCTTTGCGAGCCCTCGGGAGGGGCAACGACCTGACCGAGCTCCTGCGGGAGGACGCCCTGGCGAGCGTGGGTCTGAGCTCGGCGCGCCCCGAGGGTAAGGGCGGTTGCATTATTCTATTTATTTATTTCTTGTTCTCCGTCTTTACGGTCACTGGTCTGACTCTTAACAAAATTTTTGATTTCAGATATTCCACGCATGCCGACCAGCAACACATCACTTTTCTCTCGCCTGAGGAGGCGAGAGGCCGAGGTCGGGGGCGCAGTGCCCCAGCCTCGGAAGAGGGCGAGGACGGACGGCGCTTCTTCGTCGGCCGGGACGAGTGGCCCCGAGGCGGGGGCCCCTGCAGCCGACCCGAGGCGGGAGCGGGTTGTTGGTGATGCGGGCCCGTCGGCCCCTCCTTGCCCTACCCCCCTTTCCCAGCGGGGGGAGCCGTCCGTGGTCCGGCCGCAGCAGCCAGGACCCGGGCTTACCCGAGGCACCGAGGCGAGCGGCTCCGGGACCTCGGGTTCGATCGTGCCGAGCTCTTCTCGGGCTTTCCGAGAAGAGTCGGCCGAGCCGGACTCTCCTACTCCCGAGGGGCGCTCGGCCTTTCAAGATGCCGAGGTCGCACGCTCCATGTTGCGGCGTGCGGTGCTTCCAGCGGACCGGGCCGTGTTCCGGGGTATTTCGCTGGAGGAGGTCGTCGGCAGTGCTTACTGCAACACTGCCCGGGTAAGCTTTCTTCTTAATTTCCCGGAGTTTTTAGCGTACATATGTGCTTTTCAACTCACAATACCCTCGCTTCTTCCTTTTCAGCATATTCTCGAGCTCGACACCATGGCGTTCATCGCCCATGGGTATCGGGAAGAAGTTCAACAGCTCGGCCAGCAACTGGAGCCGGCCAAGAAAAGAGTCGCCGAGCTGGAGGCGGCGTTGGCCGCGGCCGAGGCTCGGTGGACAGCCACCGAGGCTGAGCGCCTTGCCATGGTGGGGGCGCTCGAGGAGGAGAAGGCGGCTCATGCCCTGACCAGGGCAACCATGCGCGGTGCGGAGGCGCGCTTAGGGGAGGTCCAGGCCAGGGTCGCGGCCCTCGAGTATGAGGAGGGGGTCTTGCGCCTCCGACTCGGGCAACTTGAGGCCCGGGAGAGGAGGGCCCTCGAACGAGCCGAGCATGCTGTGGAACTCTTCAAAGAGTCGCAAGAGTTCCGCGACATGTTGGAGGAGGAGACGGTCGACGGTTTCCTTCGAGGCTTCGAGAACTTCCGGGACCAGGTGCGCCGGTACTGCCCTCAGTACGACTTCTCGACGGTCCGTCCGAGGGAGGACCGGGGCTGGGGGTCCGACGTGCAAGCCCTTCCTGCCATCCTGACGTCCGAGGCGGGAATATACGAGCAGGACCCCGCCGAGCCTTCGACGGGGGTGGCCGAGGCGGACGGTGTCATGGAGGCGGCTCCGGCGGCCGAGTTCGATGCTGTCCCGGAGGCGGCACCCGAAGCTCCTGCTCCCGGCCCCGAGCCTGTTCCGGAGGAAGATCATGAGGTCATCAATGTGCCGGATGACCCCCCGGATGTGGCCCCCGCCGCTTAGGACTTAAGCATATTTTTCTTTTCTTTTTCATTGTATCCGGGGTCGGCCCTTGAGTGGCCGACTTCCAATTTTGTAATTGGCCTTCCGGCCCTTTGTTAATGAAGAAATGTTTGTCATTCTGTGTTCATCTTTCCCTCTGTTGTCGTGGATGAGGCTAGAACCTTGGCTAACCGCCTCGACGACCTCTAACTTCGTATTTTAATCTTTGGGCTGCTTAACGAAGCTGCCCTTTTCCCTGGCTATATCTTAGCCTTCTCGGATTCCAGTCGTCTCGACCAAAGGGAGCTCCGAGCTTAGGTTCCTAGAAAATTTCTCTAAGTCCTATAACTCGGATCTTAGAGTCGTGGGAGTTGCCACGTTTGGCCTTTAGGAAAATCTTAAGGCACCGAGGTCGGGCCTTAGCCCTTCAAGTGGGACCGGAATAGGTCTATTCGTGCCGCTATTCGGGGAGTTTAGTCGGGTTTCCGAACTCAACTCCGAACCTCTCATAGGGAGCGCGGGCTAATAAACAAGTTATTGCCGAAGGTTTTCATAGTTATCGTCCTTGGACCCTGCCGAGATTTCGGCGAACAAGGCTGGGATTCCCAAAGATCGCCTTGGTACCTGTGCTTGGCTGGTACATTCGTGGTCGGGACCACTTTTCCAGCTGGACGTCGGAGTTTACTTAGAAGAGCCGAGTTGGGCCCTACTTTATAAAGCCTTAGTACGGATTACGGAGACTTGACGAACAGAGCAGGCATAATGAGGTTGGGAGGTCGGTCTTAAGCCGACCCAGCGAAGAAGCCCGGCTTTGGGGCAAAATAAGACTCCAACATTGGACGAGATCCCGCTTGGCAATATGTAGATAAAATTTGACAAGGAGGGCGTCTAGTTGGGTGTACCGCTTGCATTCCCGGGGTCATGCTTCGCATGGTGGAGTAGGTCGCTTCCCTTCCTCGTCGACCTCCGGAGTCATTTTTGACTGGTAAAAGGGGCCCGGGCTTCCCATGGACCCGGCGACTCTTGCCGGAGTTGAGAGGATCTGGGGAGGCTTTGTTAATTTGTAGCCCTTTGTGAGATCGAGGGGGCTTAAGACCCTATGGTCGGACCTCGGAGCGCCTCAGCCTTGGTCGAGGGATCTCACATCAGGTCGGCGGGTTTGTGGACGCCTTGCTGACCTGTGATACCTCCCGAGGTCGAGGGAGTCTGGTTCTCTACGGTCGACTCTCGGGGCATCCCGACCTTAGTCGAGGGATCGCTCGCTTCGGGGGTCGGGGATCGTCGACCGCTCCCGGGGGTCCACTTTGTGGCGCCCCGGGTGGAGCCACCCTTTCCACCCCTCACGGCGCCTTCCCGAGGTCGAGGGAGTCTGGTTCTCTACGGTCGACCCTCGGGGCATCCCGACCTTAGTCGAGGGATCGTTCGTCAGGTCGGCTGGTCTGGGCACGCTCTACCGACCGGCGACGCTTCCCGAGGTCGAGGAAGTCTGGTTCTCTACGGTCGACCCTCGGGGCATCCCGACCTTAGTCGAGGGATCGCTCGCTTCGGGGATCGGGGATCGTCGACCGCTCCCGGGGGTCCACTTTGTGGCGCCCCGGGTGGAGCCACCCTTTCCACCCCTCACGGCGCCTTCCCGAGGTCGAGGGAGTCTGGTTCTCTACGGTCGACCCTTGGGGCATCTCGACCTTAGTCGAGGGATCGTTCGTCAGGTCGGCTGGTCTGGGCACGCTCTACTGACCGGCGACGCTTCCCGAGGTCGAGGGAGTCTGGTTCTCTACGGTCAACCCTCGGGGCATCCCGACCTTAGTCGAGGGATCGCTCGCTTCGAGGATCGGGGATCGTCGACCGCTCCCGGGGGTCCACTTTGTGGCGCCCCGGGTGGAGCCACCCTTTCCACCCCTCACGGCGCCTTCCCGAGGTCGAGGAAGTCTGGTTCTCTACGGTCGACCCTCGGGGCATCCCGACCTTAGTCGAGGGATCGCTCGCTTCGGGGATCGGGGATCGTCGACCGCTCCCGGGGGTCCACTTTGTGGCGCCCCGGGTGGAGCCACCCTTTCCACCCCTCACGGCGCCTTCCCGAGGTCGAGGGAGTCTGGTTCTCTACGGTCGACCCTCGGGGCATCCCGACCTTAGTCGAGGAGGCGCTACGGGGGGCCGCGAAGGTACTACCCCGTTGTTGGTGTCGAGCGCCACAGGGGACTGCGAAGGTACTACCCCGTCTTTCCGAAGTATCGAGGGGTCTGGGCACGCACTGTCGACACTCGGGGCATCTCGACCTTAGTCGAGGAATCTCGCTCCAGTCGACGTTTCACCGTCCTGCGATTCTTCCCGAGGTCGAGGGAGTTTGGGACTCTACGGTCGAGCCTCGAGGCATCCCGATTTTGGCCGGGGGATCTGAGGATCACAGACGACCCAATATTAGAAGAGGATTACAGTCATCAAAATGAGAGAAATATTTGCAGAAAAAGGAGCTGAGTCCATTATCCTGATTATCTTGAACCCCTTGGGGTTTCACTGGTAGTACATTCGTAAATTCTCGGAGTTCCAGCTTCGTGGGATCAGAGTCCCTTCCAGGGACTTCAATTTGTACGCCCCTGGCCGTTGTACCCGGGCGATTTGATACGGTCTTTCCCAGTTTGGGGCGAGCTTTCCTTGCTCGGTTGGTTGAGAAGCCTCGGCTTTCCTGAGGACGAGGTCCCCTATTTTGAAGAGCTTGGGCTTAACTCTGGAGTTGTAGTATTGGGCCGTTCGCTGTTGATATCTTGCCATGCGCACCCGGGCGACCTCTCTTGTCTCTTCGACGAGGTCCAAATTGCTCCTGAGCTGGGAGGAATTGGTATCGGGGTCGTAATGCTCCACCCTCAGAGAAGGCAAGCCGATCTCCAATGGGATGACGGCCTCAGTGCCGTATGCTAGGTTGAAGGGGGTCTCTCCCGTGGGCAATCGGAACGTGGTCCGGTACGCCCAAAGGACATTGTACAAGTCCTCGACCCACTGTCCTTTGGACCGATCAAGCCTAGCTTTGAGTCCCTGCAAAATAGTTCGGTTAGTTACCTCAGTTTCCCCGTTTGTCGGGGGATGGGCAACTGAGGTGAAGCGATGATCAATGCCGAGCTCAGAGCAAAACTCCCTGAAATGAACATTGTCAAATTGTCGACCATTGTCAGATATAAGGATACGGGGTAGTCCGAATCGGCAGATTATAGACTTCCACACGAAGTCCCGCATCTTTTGCTCGGTGATCCGGGCGACAGGTTCGGCCTCGACCCATTTGGTGAAGTAGTCGATGGAGACGACCAGAAACTTTCTCTGTCCGGTGGCCAGGGGAAAGGGCCCCAGGATGTCGATCCCCCATTGGGCAAACGGCCAGGGGGCGATGATGGAGGTCAGCAGGGCTGAAGGTCGGCGCTGGATATTGGCGTTTCGTTGGCACCGATCGCACTTGCGGATGAAATCCGTTGCGTCCTTCTGGAGTGTGGGCCAGTAGTATCCCTGCCGCAGGATCTTGTGGGCCAAGGCTCGACCCCCCAGGTGATTTCCGCAGATCCCTTCATGGACCTCTCGGAGGGCGTAATCCGCCTCGGAGGGGCGGAGGCATCTGAGAAGGGGAGAAGTAAATGATTGTCGATAGAGTTTATTCTCGTACAAGACATACCGGGGAGCCTGGCGCTTGATTCGGCGAGTCTCCATCTCGTCATGAGGTAGAGTTCCGTCCTGAAGATAGCAGACGAGCCCGTCGATCCAGCTTGGCTCGGAGTCGATGCACATAGTGGGCTCGGGTTCCTCCGTGCTGGGGACCCGAAGATACTCGAGCGCTGTTCCCTTGGGAAGCTCGCTCATGCGGGAGGTGGCCAGTTTGGATAGCTGGTCTGCCCTGAGGTTTTCCGCTCTGGGAATATACTGAATATTGAAAGAATTCAGGGCAGATGTGAGTTTCCGCACCTTTTGGAGATACTTTTGCATGGATGGCTCTTTAGCTTCAAAATCTCCTTGGACCTGGTTCACCACCAGCTGGGAGTCGCTAAAGGCCGTCAGGTCTCCCACTTTTAGTTCTTTCGCCAGCTTGAGCCCGGCGATGAGAGCCTCATACTCGGCCTCATTGTTCGAGGCCGGGAACTCGAGGCGCAGAGCTTGCTCGGCCACCACTCCATCTGGACTGGTGAGGATAAGTCCGGCCCCGCTGCCCCCCGGGGTCGAAGACCCATCTGAGTGCAGGACCCATGGCTGTTTCGGGGTCTCCTCCACGGACTCGGATGGCGGCTCGGGGTCGTCCGGAAGGGTGCACTCCACGATGAAGTCGGCGAGTATCTGAGCTTTGATAGCCGGCCTGGGCCGATATTCTAGGTCGAATTCTCCGAGCTCGACCGCCCATTTGGCGATCCTCCCCGCACGATCCGACCTCTGCAATATCTGCTTCATAGGCTGGTCGGTTAATATAGCTATCGTGTGGGCTTGGAAGTAAGGCCTGAGTCTCCGAGCCGAGTTGATGAGAGCGAAGATGGTCTTCTCAAGTTTAGAATATCGGGTCTCAGCATCCTTGAGAACCCGGCTGGTGTAATAGACCGGCTTTTGGAGCTTGTCTTCTTCCCGGACGAGGACCGAGCTTACTGCAGCTGGGGAGACGGCCAGATATAAGTAAAGAATTTCGCCCTTCTGGGGCTTGGTGAGCAGCGGGGGAGAGGCCAGGAGGCTCCGAAGCTCTTCGAAGGCTTGCTGGCATTCTTCTGTCCACCGGAAGTCTTTCGGCCGTTTGAGGCTCTTGAAGAAGGGGAGGCAACGCTCGGCTGATCGAGAAACAAACCTTCCCAGGGCGGCTACCTGCCCCGCGAGCCGCTGCACCTCCTTAACTGTCTTTGGAGGCGACATCTCTTGCAGTGCCCGGATTTTCTCCGGGTTGGCTTCAATTCCGCGTTGGGTCACTATGAAACCCAGGAACTTGCCCGAGGTGACTCCAAACGCGCACTTCGCCGGATTGAGTTTCATTTGGTATTTTCTGAGCTTGGCGAATGTCTCGCTGAGATCGGCTATGTGGTGTTCCGCCGCTTGGCTCTTTACCAGCATGTCGTCCACATAGACTTCCATGTTCCGGCCGATCTGGTCTTTAAAGATTTGGCTGACCAGTCTCTGATAGGTGGCCCCAGCGTTTTTCAGGCCAAAGGGCATCACCTTGTAGCAGTAGGTGCCCTTGTCGGTGATGAAGGCCGTCTTCTCCTCGTCTTCTGGCGCCATTCGGATTTGGTTATATCCTGAAAAGGCGTCCATAAAAGTTAGCAGTTGGTGTCCTGAAGTGGAGTCGACGAGCTGGTCGATGCTCGGGAGAGGGAAGCTGTCTTTTGGGCAGGCCTTGTTCAGGTCGGTGTAGTCCACGCACATACGCCATTTTCCGTTGGCCTTCTTTACGAGGACTACATTGGCGAGCCAATCCGGGTAGGAGACCTCCCGGATGAAGCCGGCTCTGAGGAGTTTGTCTACCTCCTCGGCCGCAGCTCGTTGTCGCTCAGGGGCGGAGCCTCTTTTCTTCTGCTTTACAGGCCTGCTGGTTGGCCTCACCTGGAGTCGGTGGACCATGACCTCGGGGTCAACTCCTGGCACGTCCGCGGGCGACCAGGCGAAGACGTCAGCGTTGTCCCGCAGGAAGCTGACGAGGCGATTCCTCTCATGGGCGCCGAGGCCGGAGCCAACCTGCACGGTTAGCTCGGGAAAATTTTCTTGTAGTGGGATTTGAATAAGGAGCTCACCGGGCTCTACTTGCTTCTTCCAGAGGGTGTCCCTCGCATCGAGGGTTTCTATGGGCAGTGAAGGGCCCATCGGGCGGTCTGGTGCCTCGGCTGGTTGCTTTACTGTGTGGGCCGCCATGTAACATTGCTTGGCGACCAGTTGGTCTCCACGGACCCCGCCCACTCCTTGGCCGGTGGGGAACCGCATGAGCAAATGGCGAGTTGAAACCACGGCTCGAAGGGCATTTAACCCTGGGCGCCCAAGGATGGCGTTGTAGACCGAGGGCAGACGGACCACCAGGAAGTCCGTCCTCACAGTGCTCTCCCGGGGGGCGAGGCCAACTGTGACAAGGAAGCTAGCCTCACCTTCAACCGGGACCGCATCTCCGGTAAACCCGACCAGCGGGGCATTGATTCTCCGGAGGTGTCCTTCTGTCAACCCCATTTTTTGGTAGGCATGGTAGTACAAAATGTTGGCTGAGCTTCCATTGTCAACTAGGACACGCTTTACATCAAACCTATTTACAATCATTGAGATGACCACAGCGTCATCGTGAGGGGTCTCAACCCCTTCTAAGTCCTCGTCCGAGAACGAGATGACTTCATCAGTGCGTGGGCGCTTCGGGGGTGCTCCCTGGGCGGCTGTTCCTGTCGAGGTCCGCCCAATCATGTTGATGGTGCCGGCGATAGGCCTGTTGCCGCCAGGATTTTCGGTTGGTGCGTCATTCTCCGCCGGCCTCCTTTCCTCATGTCGGTTCCTCACGAACCGGTTGAGTACTCCCCGTCTGATGAGCGCTTCTATCTCGTCCCGGAGTTGGAAGCAGTCCTCCGTGTCGTGCCCGCGATCTCGGTGGAAGCGGCAGTACTTCCTGGGATTTTGGGGAAATCCCGTGTCTCGCATAGGAGGCGGGGGTTGGAAGAAGTCCCGACCCTCAATTTCCATCAGGATCTCGGCCCGAGGAGCATTGACGGGTGTATAGTTCTCATACCTCGCCTGGTACGTCCGGGGCCGTGGTGGAGACCTCGGGTGAGGAGGTGTCCTCTGCTGAGGTCGCCCCTGTTGACGGGGCGGGCTCCTCAGTCTGGGGAGATTCTTCTCTCGGCGGGGAGACCGGCTTCTTTGTCGACCGCGCTCCTCGCGGCGCTTCTTCCGCTTCTTCGAGGTGGGCTCGATTGCCCCCCGTCTGGAGGCGACTGCCTCCTCGGCCTTGGCGTACTTCCGGGCTCGGACAAGCATTTCGGTGAAGTCGGCCGGGAAGCTCTTCTCGATGGAGAAGAGGAATCGATAGGAGCGGACCCCAGTCTTCAGAGCCGACATGGCTATCGATTGGTCTAGCTCGCGAACCTCCCATGTGGCGGCGGTAAAGCGATCCAGGTACTCTTTGAGGGACTCCCCCTCCTTCTGCTTGATGTCCAGGAGGGAGTCTGATGTTCGTCGCTGGCGCCGGCTGGCAGCAAAGTTGGTGGCGAACTGCCTGCCGAGCTGCTCAAAAGAGGACACCGTGTTCGGCTTCAGACCAGAGAACCAAAGCCGAGCGGTCCCTCGGAGGGTTGCTGGGAAGGCCTTGCAGAGTATGGCCTCCGAGGACCCTTGTAGGGCCATGAGGGCCCGATAACTCTCCAAGTGGTCGAGGGGGTCGGTGATTCCGCTGTAGGGCTCCACCTGAGGCATTTTGAACCTCGCGGAAACTGGCTCGTCCTCGATCTGGCGGGAGAAGGGGGACTTGGTAGTGAACTCAAAGTCCCCTTCCTGTCTTGCCTTCTTGCT